>NC_090875.1:16296056-16331056 GCF_036669935.1 Montipora foliosa
CGAGCATTAGTGAAGTTGAGGTTTTAAAACCTTTGCAAAAACCGTGGACGATAAGTTTTGCACAGCGTTGGATCAGAGAAGATCGTGATCAGTCAAAATTGATTTAAAATATTTATGAAAGTCAAGTAGACTACTGCACGACTGATATTCGCAAGGTTTTATCAGTCGTGCACTAGTCTACTTGACTTTCATACAAATTTTTCAAGCATCAGTTAAAATAACATGGCGACAAAAACGCCGAGGAAAAAATTCCAGGCCGGCAAAAGAATGGCACATTTATTTCCGAATCATCATAAAACTTCAAAGAGAAGTGAGCGGGAGGATGGAAAAGGTAGCTGATCGAGTAGACAAGTGGCTGAAAGTTTGGAAAACTCGAGGACGCACCGTTGCGTAAATTTAATGGGGCTGTTTCTTTTTAATGTTTTTATTACCCTACGAACTTAAGTTCAAAGTGAATGCATGTTTTTAAAGTTCTTTTCCTTTACTTTCGTGAAAATTGAGCAGTATTTTCGTCCTCGTCCGCTTGAATAGTGCGGACTTGCGTGAAAACAATTAGCGATTGAATTTCACAAAAAATCACACTCCAGAGGATGAGCATAACGGCAATGGAGAGATATTATACAAAACACCAACCAGATGAAGATGACCCCTGCCTAAAACTTCGTTGCTATGCTCGAGAAAGGTTTTTTTTTCGGTAAAAACCTTTCATCTCTTCAACGATCGATCCTCTCTTGGGTTCCAGTCCTTGCCCGACAGGTCACGCAAAAGCGTGACAAACGAACTTTTCCAAGAGCTTTGTAAAATCACATCGATTTTATTCGTTCAGATCATCGGTGACCCCTATTTTTTTCATCATGAATCAATTACTTTACTTACTATCTACAAAATATGATGAAATGAAAAAATTCTCACCGTAAGAAGTTATCTTTTTTTAACATTTTCTTTCTTCGTGCCATCGAATTTTGGTAGTAGTTGCAACGGATAGAGCTTACGAAAACGCTCGTCGAGGATGAACTCTACTGTTTACCACATCCCTACTGCATACAATTATGTAAAAATCTCACTCCTAGAAACCTATGCACGGAAACTTTCACTCCAACAGTTTCTTTTTATGATTTTCGATGGATGAGCAGATGAGCCTACATCTCGCTATTATGACCGATTTCTCGAAATTAAGGCATTTTTCCACTGCCATTTTCTCCGAAACAAAGTCGGTGACCCCCCTTTTTTTTTTCATTTTTGGAGTAAGTACTTCATGACCTAACTCTAGGCGAGAAATGAGGAAAATCTCACCGTAGGAAGATTTTGGCGCGAACGTCCTTAAGTCTAACCTAAGCTTCATGTGATACATTTCATTTATGCATTAATTGTTATTTCATTCCAGGGATCATCGAAGATAAGCTACAGGCGGCCATAGAGGAGCGTATTCCTGCCTTCCCCA
The DNA here is from genome assembly GCF_036669935.1 of Montipora foliosa. Lineage (NCBI taxonomy): Eukaryota > Metazoa > Cnidaria > Anthozoa > Scleractinia > Acroporidae > Montipora > Montipora foliosa. The sequence continues at coordinate 16,297,498 of NC_090875.1, forward strand.
TAGATGCATAATATATTTTGCTTAGATTGCGTGTAATATATGACATTGTAATTGTATTTTTGCTAGCCGAACATTATTTTTTCATTGACGAAAAAGTGAGACAAGTCATACCATGTATGGCGTATTTAAAAAACGCATTCATCATTGTAAATAGTTCAACATAGTTGTTAAATACTTTCATGTTATTTGGGATGATATCTTTTAGAGGAATGTAGAGTTTACTTAAGTTATTTAGATGTAGAATATTATTGGCCGCTGCTCAATAAAAGCATCCGCTTGTTACGTATATATTTTTCTCTTTGATCTATCCATAGACCGTATTCATATGTGGGGGCTCAGTAATTAATCTTTTGCCTTTATGCTAATCATCCTCACTAGCCTCGTTAGCAGGGACACAATTCAAAAGAAATTTTGCTCTAAAGTGAGGCTAGTGAGGACAATCAGCTCAAACACAAGAGAATAATTTATTGGCCGCCATTTATGAATACGGTCAATAGGTTTCCTTGATTTCTTTCTATACCGAGGAGGAAAGAAGACCTCTGCACGGATCCCTTTGAAGTCGTCCAGAATTCTGGACGAATAATTAAACTCTTGACCGGTTTAAAACCGGCTACAACCAGTTTGAATTTTAACATCTGTCCAATGGCGAAAGAGTGGAAGTGACGCTGAATTGACGTCACGTCGCGCATGCGTGACAGAGCAGCGAGGTGATCCGAGCAGAGCTTACCTTTCTTTCTCGCTAGACAGGGACTGAATCAAGGAACCTCTGCCAAGCGGGATAATTTATAATAAAAATTTGAGCAAAAGCTTTGCAATGGTGATATCATCAGTGGCATTCGCCTACGTTCACCAGGCTTCGATTTGACGTAATTCTAAAGACATTTTACACAGTGACATAGGCATAATCGCATGAAAAAGGAATCCTTCCCTTTCCTTGTGTCGCGTAAATTAGTGTGTGAATCGGGTGTGACAATTATCCCTTACTGTTATTAGTAAACTGAACAGAGGAAACAAAATATGATGTATTCAAAATGCTAAAATCACCTTCAACCTTCGGAATAAACTAATTCAAATTTAGGAGTTTTAAATGTAGGATTACTAACCAATTCTCGGTCCGTTAGTTTACAGTTCTAGCACTTTTGTTCCACTTACGAACTGAACTTTGATCTCTCTGACAATGTCGTCTTGTTCCAATCTGTCTCTCCACTCAGTCTTTTTCCACACCTTAAAATCACAGCCCTGCTTTTACACGGCGTGAAATCTTATTTGATGCAATATGTCAACGTTTTATTCACCGTCCGGGAGGTCGATAATGGAAATAATTGCGCCCGAGGACAGAGGGAAAAGTTCTTCCAAAAGTCCACATGGACTTTTCGCTTTTCCCTGCACGGACCGACCTAGTAGGACGGTGAGTGCACTGAGATTTATGTTTTCGCTGCCTTAACACTAGTTATTCGGGTTAATTCAGCCTAAGTTGATCGTGCAACTTCGGACTTGATCGTGCACCGAAGCTCTGCGACTGAGTTTCAAGGAGACACGTTAGCAGGTAGTGGGTACGACATATCATCATTCTCCTCAGCAGTTGAACAACCACAAATACCTGAAGGTTATTGACCTGGGAAAAGAGCGTACGTCAAATATTTTCCCAGGAGCACACAACCAGGAGCTTACAACTCCAATACTTGGTCGATGTAACGGTATTTTCACAGATCAAGTTATTTTTAGACGAGTTCTAAATAGGATTTGGCTTGAACGAGTGCATGACCATTCTCAATGCCATGGGTACTAATTTCGCATGCAAGACTTTTGATTAGCTGTAAAATAAATCTGACAATAACTCGGTCTATTGAAACGCCGTTCCACAAATACAATGAAGTTGTACGTCCGTAGTCATGGATTTCTGATTTCCCTAGCTCATGCTGAACTCCGAGGGCGAAGCCCGTTTTACAAACTGTTAAGCGTTTTACGATAGTGCTGAGTACTGATGCCTGAGTCGTTAATAATAAACAGCAAATATCTCCAATATTCTAACATGTGACAAGTAAAATCATTTCCCGTTTGGGAATTAAGATTAAAAATGATGCATTACTCCAGCACTCTTCTAAGATGAGGATTTAAAACTACGTCATTCTCAAGATCGACTGCAGCCAACGGTACTCAACCAACTTCAAATATTTGATAACCAACCTCTCAATTCGGAGGGCGATAATTTGCGACCAATAATTGTTTTGTGCTTTTGTCTTAGTGATTGCAGTCCAGGAGTTGCATTTTACTGACTCAAGGAGGAAAAGCAACCATTTGATTGGACGTTGAACATAAACTTTGTTTGTTTGTTTCTTCGGTGTCATTGTATTTTCAAGTCGGTAAATTTCGTGCACAAAAAAGTTCAGTAAGCACTTGAAATTAATGTTCCGTGAAATTTCCTCCCAATAAGAAATTACTCTTGATTTCAAGACCACTCAGATCCCGACAGAAAATTCCCACGCAAGGTTTCGCGAAGTCATTTCGCGGGCTAGTCTATAATATGAAGACTGGAGTACGTATGACGTAGGGAACTTCAATCGTAAGCGCTCACTATAAAAAGAATGCAACAAAGTGTCGTATTCTTCTCTTAAATGCTTTCTCTTTTCGAAAAAGGGGGAAAACTGAAATAAAGATTTTGTTCTCACGATAATTTGCCTTAATTCCTTTATATTGTTCTTAATTTACCAGAATACTCGAAGTGTATTGATGTCCAAAAATTTACTTTGAACATAGTTTCTAAATGATCGTGGTATAAAATGGAACAATCCTAAAACTTGTCGCTTACCCAATAAAGGAAGAATCAGACATTGGGCTAAGGCATAATGCAATCATATTTTAACAAAGGAATGCATGATTCTTTATTTTAATTTATTGCTCTATTCTTGAAGATAAAGGAGGGAAGAGACAGTTAATTTGAACTTAATTGCTTTTAATTTTACGAGGTTGTCCTGAATTGGTCACCATTCACGAAAACACCGTTTTTTGTATATTATATTCCAAAAATTTCGCTCTTAGAAAGCAGCTTCGAACGAATACCGAGAAACAGGAATAACCCCAACAATCCTTGAATAAAATATGTGCAATTGTCTACACTGGATTCACACTCTTCTACAATAATTAATGTACTTAATTGCAATTAGTCTGCCAAAAAGGAAACAAAAGGAACAAATAAGTTAGGTGCAATACTGTTCTCTCGTTAAACACAATGGCTTTTTCATGGCCAAAATTTTTCATCGAAATAAAAACGGATTGATTTATCGCGCAAAGAAATATCTGTTACAATAACATAACGATAAGCCAGCCTTGTTAAGTGTACAGAAAATCCCAATGACGGGTAATTAAAGATAATTCTCTTCTTTGCAGGAGGGGTAATTTTTTTCTTAACCGAAAAACCAACTGATTAGCCAGGTTGGTGTATAGTAGAATATGACTGACTGTTCAAGAGAGCCGACGGGAAGTGCAGAGTTTTGACTTTTTTTTCGAAACCACAAAATAACCTGTCACAGCTATATTGTATGGTAAGCACTAAAATTACACAAGTAGATAAATAAATATAAAATTGATATGTCTTTTTCCTGAGGTAAATCTTTTCAATCCGTCTTCTTTACTTTAAGTGTTTGAGCTCGTGCTGCTGGGACAAGGTTCCTTTTGGACTCGGCTCGAGTGGCTTTGTGTCATCATGACGTCATTCCACGCATTTAGTTCCGCGATATCAGAACAAAGAGGAGGTACATTTCGTTCTATCAACATCAGTTCGATGATCTATTCTTTGCCTAAGCACTGCAGAAATTGGACTCCGTAGTGAAAGAAATGTCGTTCTTGTCATTTGCTTGGAAGTTTGGTTTAACAATTTCGATCCTGGTGACCACTGCAGAAATCACGCGGACAAGTGCAGGTAATATTGTAGTATTTTTTTGGAATTGTCTTTACTTTCTTTAAATGTTGAAAGCAAATTAGACTTATTGATTTCTAAGCATGTCTTAGATGGCGATAATATTCGTACGCGAATTTGAAATTTCCCGTTTGAGCCACCATGAAAATTTCGCCATTCTGCTTGCTATTGCCATGCAAAAATCCTTCTTTTTCATTTTTCAGCGCCTCTTGTATGATTTAGCTCCCTTTTATTGCTGGTTGTCATTGGCCATTAGATTTTTAGAGTCGCACAGTAAAATGATGTTGTTTTGTATGCATTTTTATGACCGTTTCACCATGGCCTTCAACAAGGAAGTCTAGAATAAAATATGTTTTCTACCAACAACGTCTATAAGAACGTGATTGTCACGAACATCCATTTAAGTAAAAATAAGTTTAAAAAATAGACAAATGAAATATAAGAATTAAAAAGGATCCTGACCGCCCAGCTCGCGTGCGTTTTCCTTTTAATATACTTCACTCAAAGTTGTTCAGCTCTTGTCTTTTCAACGACATGAAAATGACCAATTTGACGGTCTGTCGAGGAAGTTATCAGGTGACTGAAACAGACTACAATCCTGAATTGTTTTACTACTTGCGGGAATAATTGAAAACACTCCGAGCCGAAGAAAGAATCACGGTTTAAAGGCACTCATTAACAAGACACGATTGCGCATTTTGTCGGGTGGCAATCTCAGCTTAAAGGAAACATTAACAACTTACGGCTCCAGAATTCCGTCACAATTGTTTATTGCTTGGGTAGTTGTGACGGCCAGAATCTGTAATTTCTCAACAGACACAATCCGACCATTTTTTGATTCCTCGACACAAACACCTAATGAAGACATAATGAAGTGTCACTCATCGAGCACCAAAAAAACAGAAAAAGGAAAACGAGAAAAAAAATTAAAGAGTCGCGATTTTGTAACCTCACTAGTCCACGATTAATTTTTTTATCTGTACAAGAAACCGCAGAATAAAACGGATCTATTTCCAGAAAGCTTTTTAGGTTTGTAGTGCGGTGATATTGTATCAAACAAAACAAGACAATTACTTCATAAGAAATGAAATCCAAAAAATTATTATCCCACAGAGGCGAAATAAAGGATATTTTAGGCAGAAATTATCGAATTTCTTGAGGTCAATGAAAGAATATTGTTTTTGAAAATGAAATGAGATGGTTCATTGTTTTACAGCCATTCCGGCTTTAAGGCGGCCATTTCAATATTGGTCTTTACACGGTAAATGACTCGACACTGACTTGAATAGAGTCTATCAATATATTGTTTGGTCCGTTAAGTATAAATAGTATTACTGGCGTCACATTTGTCAAAACGTGCGGAAAAGTATGAATAGACGCTAATGGTATTTTTCAAATCTTTTGTTTTTTGGTTTAAATTTCGATTGAGCGGGCATGGATGTAAACGCACGCGCCAGTTATGGTTAGGGTTTTGTAACACAACTATCAATGTTATGCTATAATGCAATAAAAAGATCACACGAAAAAACGTATCTTTTTTTTCGTGTGGTAACTCGTGGATACTCGGAAAGAGGCCGAGTGCTCCACACTAACTTATAAATAGCTTTGGTTGCCAATCATCCTGTGAGGTTTATAACTTTTCATGCATGGCAGGGCTAGAAAGAGTCTTTCGTATTTTATTTGCCACATGGCTCGGTTTCCTTTGTTCTCGCAGGGGATTATATTGAGTTGTTCCCCTGCAGTTATTCCCCTGAAAACATCCACAGTGCAAATTACAACACGAGGCAAACTACACTCAAATATTCAACTCAGACCATGACAATTTTGTTTTCGCAATTTTTCACGCACATGGATGTAATTTAAGTCCATAGAGACGACAGATATTTGTTTCTTTACAAATCTTCATCAAGCTGTTTTGCCGACATCTCAAACAACAGTGCATTTTCTAGATTTCCTCACCAATGTGTAAAACAAACATTTTATCGGCCTTTCACTCGGAGATATCAGATTTATTCACCTTTCTCGGGCGGACCCACAGGAGAATAAATCTGATATCTCGTTCTCAAAATGACTATATGAAGGATGGAAGTCCAGGGTCGAGTAAACAGACAAACAAGGAATATCCCTTTAGGAGAAATTGCAGGGTTATTTAGAGTGTGATTGTTCAAGTTTCAACTGCATGGAAAAATGGAAACTTTTGAAAATATCTGCTTTTCGGTCTTACCTAATTTTTCGCTTAGTCATTTCTGGTGATAGAGCTATTTGGGTGATTCGCATCTGCGCCTCGGATGGGCTCGGAAATCTTGTAACTCCGGCGGCCAATCCCAGTAACTGGGGTTTTAACTAAGACAATTAACGGTTGTAAGAACGCCAGAACTGAAAATGAATTTCCCATGGGTACTCGCATCATCGCATGCTATGCTAGGGATTTACACCTTTTTGCATATTGAAACCACTCCTCGATTCACACCATTCACTTGACGCCAATCAGCCACTTGAGAACTTTGGTCGAGGTAATTTTTTCGCACATCGGTATACTTATAAATAATATTTAATGTAATAGTGTTTTACTGTCAACCTTAAAACTCCAGAGGTTAACGTGTCTTTTTCACCGGCTTTTCGTATCCGGCTTAACCACCGCTAAATTAGTCTGCAAACGCCCGAATGTCATAGTAACAATTACCATGTATACTGCATCGCTAACTAGCGGGCTCCCCTTATGTGGGTTGTGGTTCGCGACACGCTTAGGCGGATAGTGTTGTATAAGGTACGACCAACTGTGAATAAAATGGCTAGTCGAGATGGCTGGTCGGCTCCCTCCTATCATCTCTATTGTTTACTTGGGAAATGTTTTCTATTCGGCTTAGTGCAGCGATAGAGAATAGAACGGTGGCTTTTTACGCCCTGCACGTGCAATTTATATTTTTGGTATATTTCTTTGCTGTTGTCGTCCTGACAACAGGGACCTTTGGATCGGAGGACAACGACGACAACGAGTACGAGTTTTCCGTACTGAACATGCGCATAAAGTTGGGAGGCCGATATTTTTCGAAGTTCGCGTGCTCAGAACGGAAAACTCCTGCTGGTACTCGTCCTCCGATCTCAAGGTCCCTAATGACGTAAATTGACCAAGTTTGCGGTGGTGGTGCGGTGGTTTTTAAAGTTTGCATGCTGAAATGTTTGGTATAACCGAAAAGTGATTAAAATGACGTAGAGTTGTCAGTATTGTTTACAATACTATATATTGGTTTAAAAAAGGAAAAAAAAAAAAAGTAAGCCGCGTTGATTGTGCCGAACGCAATTTATTAGCACATTTCCTTGCCGTAGTCCTGCAAAAAAACCACAAAAAGCAACCAAATTTGAGGTTTAATTGACGACAAACATGATCATACAAAAGTGAATCCTTAGGCCAGTTATAGGATACTACGTCGATACTGTGGAACGTAGACGAGAGGAACTAATTAAGAAATGAGATTGTGCCAAATTCATGTTAATGTTTCTTGAACTGTGGGTAAACCTATTTTTTAATCTTCCCGTAATGGGTGCGTGGGATTCAAGAGAAGGTATCACTGAATTCATTGCGTCATTTTGATGCTTTTAAATATTTACAAAAGGTCGCAATAGTAGCAAGTATGACGAAACATGTGTTTTTAAAACGTTGTCTGTTTCTTACAGTATTTACAAAAGGATTGTTATTGTGGTTCTTATATCATGTTTGCCATGGACGAAAATTCGTCCCGGGGATCGTGATAGCTAAAATTTCTCTCGAAGCTAAGGATTTTGTTTGATCAGTTTCCCGAGGAATTTAAGCGAGTATGCTGATCTTGCTTTTATGTTTGTAAACTGAACAACTGTGGAAGAAAAACTGTCATTCGCATGCCTTGGTTGGTCTACAGTTTGGCTTTATCAGCCGGTGAATAACATTTTGTCACTCTACGCAAAACAGTTCAACTTTATCCAGTCCCGATTTCACCCGTGATTTACTCGCCCCATCCCGACTGACTGCCACTAGGTCTCCGAAGACGAGAGCAGGCATAACTGCAGAGTCGTCTTTCCTTTCCTCGATTTGTCAAACAATTCATCGTGTACTTTTTAACTCTATATTTGTAAGTTCGCGAGAAGTTCGCCATTATATTCTTGTCCTTCTTCTTTACATGTGAACGCCAAAACCCAAATAAGAAAACTGGCAGTGCTTATAAATGCACGCAACGCACTACATGTATTTGGATATAAAAGTTGGCCAATTTGAGGGCTGTTACTAAAAGTGGGACGGGAAAGTAAAACTTGGGGACTCGGGGACGTGGCGACTTGGGGACGTGGGGACTCAGGGACGTGGGGACGTGTGGACGTGGGGACGTGGGGACTTGGGGACTTGGGGACGTGGGGACGCGGGGACGCAGGGAGGTTTTACCATGAGAGCTCTGGGTACAGAATAGTTTCAACGCAGGGGGTCTTAAACGTTGAACTGACTTTTCCATGAGTGAAGCTATGATCCTCGCAGTTATGAACGCAATTTTAGCAATTGCTCCCAACGTCAGTGGCTTCATAGCTCAGTTGGTTAGAGCGTCGCACCGGTATCGCGAGGTCACGGGTTCAAACCCCGTTAAAGTCCTGAATTTTTCAGGCTTCTTTACGCAATTGCAAAATTTGCGTTCATAACTGCGGGGATCATAGCTTCACTTGAAAGCTCAGTGACTTACCAGGAAAGTCCTCCATGGCTGCCCACGACGTTTAAGACCCCCTGCGTTGAAACTATTCTAGCCAGAATGCAATCACAGTTTGTTGCTCTCCGTGCTGAGGAAAACTTGAGACGAGGATGTGATTTTAACAAAGTGTATTGAGTAGCCTTTGTTAATCTCCGATTGCACTTGTCACTGACAGCTTCCTATTTTTGCATTTTTTCTTTGTCCAGCAGCTTGTACGTCTCTTATCGCAAATAATGGTAATGTCAAGTTTTCTGCATCCAGTAGTTCTGTGGGACCTGGATTTCCTCACGTGAATAGCAGCGATGTGTGGTGTGCAGGTGTTATCGACGATGAACAATATTTGAAAGTCGATTTAGGTATGTACCCAAGCATAACTGTGCTAAAACGACATACGCAGACGGCAAAAACGCCATGTTAGCCCAAATCACCACAAATGGAAGCAAAGAATAGACTTCCAAACAATACCTAACAATTTTTAACAATGGTTTGTGATTCATGTATGGGCTAGCATGAATTACTAGTGTCGGAGACACATACCTTTCCTCGTTAATCAGTGCCTTTTTCCGGATTCGCTATTTTCGCAAATCCCGTTCATTTTGCATGGGGAGTTACTTGTATTAAAACAAAGGATATCCAGTTCGCTGAAGCATGATACAGTCCCAAGAGTAATTTACTTGTATTGTTTTTGTGTAAAGAACCCCCAAAACGTATTGCATTATAGGATGGGGAAAATAGTCCATAAAAAAAAACAAAAAAAAGCAACGTGACACACGCTAAAACCAACCCGGTGTGGCCAACATTGCTGCTGTGACTTAAACAACATTGCTGCTGCCACTTAAACAACTCTGTTGCTGCCACTTAAAGTGGTGCCTAAAACACCCGCCTGGTGTGTTAGCTACGCCATGCTGATGAGGCCCAGACAGGCCGAAACAGCTCTCCATGGCTGCTAACTGACCGGGGAAAAGGATCGTGCGCATGCGTGATGTGTTGGCCACACCGGGTTGGCGTTAGGGTTTGTCACCTTGCTTTTCACTACAAAAATACCCCGTGACCATAATTACAACATGTATTTTCAACCAATGGTCCATTGTTAGGCTAACATCTGCTCCGTCTCAGGGGTACTCAGTATTACCGATATTCTCAGTGCTTTGGACAAATAATGGTTACATATTTTGTAATTATCCTTTCTTTTGTTAGGTCTTAACAACCTCTTCATTGATCAAGTGGTTGTACAAGGAATGAGCAGTTCTAACAGATCTGTAACGCAATATTGCCTGAAGACGTGCAATGACAATCAGAATTTCGTTGAAGTTTTTGCGAGTGAAAATCGTTACAGGGTAAAAAAAAACTAATTGAATAAATCTACTTCTATAACATTCGCTGGCTTAAAGCTTATAAAAAAAACCATATTTTTTATAAGGCTAAATGTACTTTAAACGATAAAAAGTTAGAAAAACCAAACGTCTTCGACATTAAGTCCTTTTCAGAGCAAGAAGATGAGTTAATGCCGAAGATGAAGACGACTCAGAGTCGAAAACCATTGGTTTTCGATTTTTTTAAAAAATACTTTTAGTCTTGTAAAGGTTTTGAAGTAAATACATATACATAATCATGGACAGTATAAATATCCATAATCGTATACATATATCCATAAATAAATAGTATAGTTAAGGCAAATAATTCAGAGAAGTTGCCAGTGGTGATCTTTTTATGAGTCACATTTATTCCACGAAAAAAGAAAAAAATGGTTCATTCTCTCGGTGGATAAGTTGTTTATTGATATATCTGTGAATGGTCATGAAAAAAAAAATCAGTTCTACAATTGTTGGTCACGTGGCTATGGAACGCGGGAGTTTCTCCTCAAGCAACTAGACCATTTTACAGTTCTGTGCTCAGTTATGTTACAAAGCCTTTGAATAAAAGCGCGGATGGAGTTGACCTTGCTTTGATACAAACCTCACTGCTGCTCTTATGTAAATTGACCGTTTGCATTACAACAACATGATTTACATAAGAAAAGCAATGAGGTTTGTATCAAAGCCAGGTCAACTCCACAGAGCACAGAGCTGTAAAATAAATGTACAGTAAACTCTATTTGCAAACTTATAATTACCATTCCGTGAAATAAGTTTGAGTTATTCATCTTTCTCCAGCCCTTTTTTGGTCCATTGTTTGATGGCGATAGGAGTGAAGGCGAGAACATATCCACTCCAATTCAAGCTCGCTACGTGATGTTCAACCCACAAGAGCCAATGATTCAGAACAACAACCACCTTTGCATGAGAGTCGACATACTGAGCTGCCAGAACGGTAATGAATGTGCTGTTTCATGGACAATGAAACAAGCTTTTAAAAGAAACAAAACGAAGCTTAGGAACGTCGTTCAGCTTGCGAGCCAAGTGCCCTCGCCTTCTAGTACTACAGTACCTTACTGGTGGGAGATGGGCTTGTACCCGGGAACTCTGGATTGCAAGACCACTCGGAATAAAAACTGGAAAGTGATTATGGCTTAATCGGGGCCTTTTTTGTAAATAACACAAAATAATTTTTACTGGTCCTCTGCAACTTGAAACTGACGAGAAGGCTAAATTCGGGTTAAACAATCAGTTTGTTTAAATACTCAGAATTCATATTTTTTCCGGTATGGAATTTTAATTTGCTGCACTAACCTCTTGGGGGCACTATAGATAGCACTTTTTTAATGTAAGAGTTAATTAAGGTACAAGCACAATAACTTTGGTTCAGTTCATAAAAGAGCCATGAAATCCACACTTCCAGTCCCTTGCTAGGGAAAATTTAATCTGTTTCCTTAATTTATGATTGGCCCGAATTTGGACGAGAAAGGAGTTTCTCAGTCCACTTAACAGAAACTTCCAACGGTCAAATTACTCATTGGCAGGGAAGCTCAATGAAAATACAAAGTCATTGTCCTCTTCCAAGATAGGGTTGTCCGAATTGAAGAATAGCAAGATCTCGAAAAATGATGGAAGTTTCCCTAAGTCGCGGAAATCCAGATAACAGGCCTAAACTTGAACTGTCCAGAATCCCTTTCGTGCCTGTCGCAGCTGTCAGGGCATAAGCATAGAAATTGAATTATCCTTCTCAGTATCATAATTGATCCTATTTGTATTGCCATTGCAGCTCCATCTCCAGTGGATGGTGGACTGTCGGAGTGGAGTGTATGGAGCCCGTGTCCTGGTGGTTGCGATTATATCACAACTAGGTCAAGAACATGCACAAACCCTGCGCCTGCATTTGGCGGTAAAGATTGCAGCGGTCATACAACTGAGGACCAGCATTGTCCGGGAAGCTGCAGTGGTAATTTATTCATTGAAAAAAACAAATCATTCAATCATTTGTTCGTTGCTCTCTTCCTTCCTTTCTTCCCTTTGTTTTTCGCACAGTTGTTCACCTGATCAATCATTCGTTCGTTCATCCTCTTGATCGCTAGTTTGCTTGCCCAACCGCCAGCAAGTTCGTTCGTTCATTCATTGCTGACCCACACTATTCAAAAAAGTTCGGCTGGTCTTTCATATACCGGATCCGAAATAATTAATGTCCATAAAACAAAAGAGCAAAGCGAACATAATAATACCAAATTAGCAAGGCCTAATTTGATAATGGTTGTAATTTGTCCTCCGCCATTTTGGCCCGGCATATGAAAGTCTATACCCAAAAGTTCTCTTATTCTTTCAAATTAAAAATATTTATGAAATGTTATTTTGAGTTTCAAGTAAAAAGACAATCACTTGCGAGAAATTGAGTTTTCAAGGAGTGTTTGTCAGGAGATTTCTATGCCATAAATCGTGTTTCAGTGTTTTCTTTGCTGAAAAAGCCTACCTTGATGATCTTTCCAACATCCTGCAAGTTAAGTGCACGCACAGTCATTTCAATTTTTGCATTTAATTTTTACCCAGTAGACAAATTTGGGCTCAATTTTTAACCTAGCATGATGCAATCTCGAGCATGTTCAACAATTTTCACCCAAGAATAAAATTCAATGAGTTTTCAAGCAGTTTCCCACAAAAGCCTTTTTTGTCAAGGGCTTTTCAAGCACTTCAAGCACTAGCACGAACCCCTGGTGGTTTTATGTCGTTTCTGATTGGTTGCAAAGGGAAATGTCAAAATCAAATCAAAGTGCTCACGGTTTTCGGGTTTGCACGGTGAACCTAAATAAATTTGAAGATCATTGAGTCAATATGGAAATGTGAAAAGCATTCTTTAATTTGTAATCCTGGACTCCTTGCAGCGCCGGTGGATGGAGCTTGGTCATCCTGGGGCGCTTGGTCAGCCTGCAGTAAGTCGTGTGGTGCTGGTGAAAGCACTCGAGATCGATTATGTAACAACCCCCCTCCAGCGAACAATGGAAACGACTGTCCAGGAAATGGGCAAGAGACAAAGGACTGCCTTATACAAAATTGCACAAGTAAGTTACCCCAGCCTCACAGTAAACGAGCCCGATTCGAATACCATTTTGAAGATATGGTGGTCTAAGGCCAGAAGTTCGCAACTCAGAATTCTCGATCTGCAATGGAATGCGTCCCATCAATTTATGGTATTGTCTATTTTTAAAACGGCTGCTGCTGCAGGAACAAAATGTAGTGGCATTGCGTTCCGCGCAGGATTGTGAATGTAACACGTGCTCATGCGGGTAATTGGACCAATCAGGAGAGTTGCGGTCATTAGACCAAATCTGATTGGCCATTATTTGGCGGGACTTGCATTCCAAATTTAGATAATACCGTAAACTGATGGACCAAGGCCAAATGAGAGAGATCGACACTGAGATATGAACGTCTGCTAAAGCCGAACCACATTACCGTTTCAGTCTACCTGCACGCTGTACTTACTAAGATGCTCAGATCTCAAAAGCAATATCCTCAGTAGCTATAGTTGGGAAGCTTTCCTTGTAAAGTAGCTTGTTTTCAATTGCCTTTGTCCTCGACAAAGAGTACGACTTTTTGACGTGACACAACTTCGTTTCCAGGAAGGGAAGTTGGCTGAAGACAAATGCTGCTCAGCAGAAATTCAGGTTTCCGGTCTCCGCGGTAAACCTTGTAAATCACCTATAATATTTACAGATTTTTCAGATCAATTTGCCGTCTTGCAAAGGCAAATTAAAGAATAGTTACCTACTTTGCACAAAATGTTATTAGTAGGTTTGATCATAGTAACTATGGTTTGATGGAAAAGTCATGAGTTTCAAATAATGACATCTAGTAACCTGCTTTTACACGCCAACTTCATAGAACAGAAAATAGTGAAAAAGGAACAGGCGCGTGTCTTTATACGCCACTTGAGATGAATTTTTCTGAGGTGATGTTTATTTCTTTCAGCGGGAAATTATACTGCAGAAATGTCCACAGCCTCCCCCACTACGTCACCAAATTCTGGCTCACAAGGTTTGGTTGCGTTGTTTATTGAATTTCGCGCTAATCAGCAAATTATTGTATGAGGTTAGGCATGATACTGATAACTGTCAAGCCTGAGGTCAAAGTCAAGGGCTGTTGCGGATAATATGTAGAGAGCAATAATAATTCGTAACGTGAGAACCAGAAGACGATATCCAGCCAATGGTAAGAGCGGTTTTTGAACTCCGAGCATGCGCAGGCACACCTAACACCTGAACCACTGGAACACTGGTAAAGTGATAGATTATTAACGTTCTGAAGTACAGCTGGAGGGGTTGAGAGTGCCATCCAATGTTTGCTGGTTTGTTTTCGTTTTTCGATTTCTTCGAGAAGATTGCAGGCAAATAACAGAAATTCATAATTACTACGTGTTCACATTGTAGCCATATTCGTTGGAAATTAGGTTAAAATTGATCAATGAGTTACAGGTATGTTAAAGTGAAAGTAGCACCTCCTCGAGCTTTGCTAGAAGACATTGAACATCAACAAACGTTAAGTTGAAAATTAAACAACGTTTTACATTCAAAGTTGCGACAAAAAGATTAGGACTCGTTCCCAACGTTTGTTTGGAAGCTGCAGCACGCAAAGTTTTTGAGAAGCGGATGGTAACCGGAAGCTTTTTTTTTCCCTTTAACTTGTCTTCACAGAACCACAGTTTCCATTGCTAAGTACCTCTTCTCCATTAGAAAGGATTAGTTTAAAAATCTGGGAGACACTATTGTTTTTGCATGCGAAACGTTAACTTCCGGTTGTCGTCCGCGGTTCAAAAGCGTCGGGTCGCTTAAGCTCCCTATTTGCACACGAAGGTTGTAGAAAAGAAAGACTTTCCAATAACTTTTTTTGGACTCCCGTAGCACCTTCTTTTCGTTTTCTCCATATTATAACGTCCTCTGCAAACATGTTTCTAATCAGACCCCACAAGAATATCGACTTTCGTTGTTTACAATTGAAAACAAAGATGGGAAAACGTTCAGGCTGACCTCATTCATGCCTAGACAATGGCTTGAAATGCATGGAAAATTAATAAACCATACCGGAAAAAAAATCATTTTTTTAAAAAATCATTTATGCTTCATGTTCCATACAGTCTAACTGATATTGTTGGCAAGGCATTGCTCTGGGCGAATTCCGTTTCCTGGGACACAAGTAATACAACATATGTTTGGGATATTTTGGCCAAGCCTTGATGGGCCAGGCCGTTTATTGAAAATCAGCATGGTAACCTAAGAAATACCCAAATATAGAAGACATGATCGCATCAAAGGTGAGGGCACACCCACCATCTACAAGAAAGTAAAAATACGGAGGGTGGGGATGGAAAATTGATTTGATTCTGTTGAATAAGCCTCCGCCTAGCTTGCACAAATGGTGAATGATTTAGGGAAAATCCCGCATGACAGGAATGCCCAAACTGCAACATGCGAAATAACTAACTAAGCATGTCAAACTGAGCATAAATCCATTTATTTCCTCTGGGCAATAAGTTTCTTTTTGTACAATTTTTCTAGGTGGTCAGCTAAATATTCCTGACATAGATCTAGTAGTTGCGATCAGTGTCACTTCCAACGACTCAAACCAAACATACAACTTGGTTAAAAATACTCTCAAGGAATTCATAGACAAATATGGCGTCGACAAGGTACACTACAGTATTATCTTGTATGGTGATCTCGTCATTCGAGTGGTAAACTTCAACTGTACCTTTCCACCAAGCGCGGATGAGCTAAAAGCGTCTCTTGATGCGCAAGCGCCGTTGGACGGTGGCTCAGGACTGGTAGACGCGCTCCAGGAAACCTCTCGAATATTTAATGAAACGATGGGTCGCCTAAATGCTATTAAGGCTTTAGTTGTTATAACCGACGGAAATTTTACAAATAACGAAGACACTCTCTCCACGGCTGTGAGGCCTTTAGAAGATGAAGGTGTTTTAGTAATTTCGGTTGCCATAGGAGCTGTGACAACCGGCGAACTGTTGGTCATCTCACCCAACCCCTTAGATGTCATTTTAGCGAACAACGAATCAAATCCCTTGGCACTGGCAGATAACATTATGGATAGGATTTTGCGTAAGTACACTTTATCATATTAAGAACTAAATGTTATACATAGCGGTGCATTTGTAACTTCAGTACAGGGGCACGTTCCCTATAGCTACTCTCCTCGAACAGTGCGTGGTTCCCTTAAAATTCTACACAGTATTGCAGGGCCGATCCTACGTTTCCTTGCACGACGGTGAGGGGGACGGCCCAGTATTGAAAGGGTTTTCATTCGACAACATGTCTCGAAAATGCGTCGAAATGCGTCCGGGTTTAGTTCCAGAACTAAATGACGTCTAGTATCTTTCCTTCAGCGTGAAAAAACGCAAAAAAGAAAGTGAAAGTACTGGAGTAACTACTGCTTTTTTTTCCAGTAGAGCCGTTAGTTAATAAGTGAAATTCATGGCGTAAAAATGCATGGGTATGATCGTATTTCCTCTTGTAAATGCACCAAGTTAACGTCTAAAGTTGACTTTTTCTTACGTGTAATTTCCTCTCGCCGGTAATTTCCAGTTGATATTGAGCGAGTAAATAATAAATACACCGTTTACCCCAAGCATTCACCTAAAAGTAAAGAAAACGAACTATACTTTGTCCACGGTTTCAATTAATATACAGTTTGATCGAGAGCACACACATTCAAACCCAGCGCCTCAAACAATGGCCACGCCAACTTCCACTTATATTTCTTACGCTTGTTAACATTTTCATTTTCAGGTGTCATTCCAGAAATTGACGTAGGTTTTGCTATCACCGGCACGTCCATCGCCTCAAAATTCATCTTCAATCTCAAGCTTCAAACAATCGAAGCCATCAACCAACGCTACAGGGGGTACAACGTCAGGTTCAGCGTCATTGTCTACGGAAGCGTAGCCGAGACAAGATTAAGTCTTGATAACGCTCAAATAGATCACTCACAGCTCATAGCTGATGTGAGTAGACTGGATCCAGTTTCTTTAGACCTTCGAACCGCCTTGGTCAAGGCCGAGCACCTTTTCAGATCTTTGGGAAGACCGGGAGCTAAGAAAGTCTTTGTTGTGATGACTGACACTGGAAATGACAATGAAGTCTTAACTGCAGGTGATATACTACGGCGGCGTGGTATCATTTTATTGTCTATAAATCACTCTGCAAATGTCATGAACTCTGTGACGATAAGTCACATCGACTACTTGGGTACACCGACTGCTATCACAGACAGACCAGCTGTTATTGCGGAGACCATCATATACAAAGCTTTACAAGGTAAATATATACATGCATATGATATCGGGTTTTTACTACCTACCTTAAAACGTAATTAAACAGGTAGAAAACATCCGATTTTATTTGATAATCATGGTTGAGTGGGGAGGGCTGGGCAAGTGTCTGAGTTGACTATATATAACCAAAAAGGAAAGAAAGAAAATATGTTAGCACAGTTTGGCTGTATTGAGTGTTGGCCTCTCAGTGCTGCTGTCTTTTTGGACTTTTCAACCTCAGAGGTCTGTTCCTTCCACTTATCATACCTATGTCACACGTGACATCATTGAAATCCAGGAAGAACTGAAAATAGAACGTTCACTTGAAGTAGATATCACACATTGAAGAGACATCTATTTTTTGGCATTAATCAATTCCGAAATACTCAATTAATCCACAAACGTTTGTTTTCTTACAACGTATTTCTGATCAACCCCTAGGACAACAAAGAGGGATACGTCAAACCATTCATCTAAGCTTCGTTTTGTTTTAATTTTATTGTTTATCTGTTTCAGTGAATATTCCATTGCTTGACCTTACCTTTGCTATAAGCGCCACCTCGGCTCAAGCTGACAGCACAATCTATTTGATTAGGAAAACAATAAACAGCATCGTTCTTCAATATGGCGTCAGTAGAATCCACTATAGCGTTATTTTCTTCGGCTCTGTTGCCACAACGTTCTTCGACTTTTCGGATGCACCACCCAACCAAGATGACCTTATCCGCCAAGTTAGTTTTCTTCCCAAAAGCGACGGATCCCCAGACCTGGTCGAGGGTCTGAAAGAGGCCAAGCGGGTATATGATCTGCAAGAGGTTCGACCGAACGCAAGGCGGTTCCTGGTGGTAATCATGGATAACGCATCTGTGAGCAATGAAAACGCATTAAAGGTAGCCGTGACCGAATTGGTGAATAACAGTATTTTCATCATCGGTGTTGGCATTGGGTCAGGAATAAATCGCACAGATCTGGATCTTATAACTCGGGAAGTGCAGCACACTATTATCGTTGGAATTAACAAGTCACCTGGTGACCTCGCTGAAGAAATATTAAATATAATTGATCTTGGAATGAGAAGTAAGTTGCTTGCACTAGAACATTAAGTATCGGGGATGGAAGTCAAATAATTAATGACGATATAAGAATTTGACGGTTTCCGTTTAAGAATAACGAAGACGAAAAAATGAAGAACTCCGAAAAAAATGGAAGGAATAATGAATACTTGAGATCTAATTACTATTCTGCTTCCACCCCTGATTAAGTTTAACTGCCAAGGTGACCGCATAGTATATTTCCGACGCCAAGTGAACGGGGGGTGATTTATTGGGATCAGGAAGTGATACAATGGTGTGTGATGAATCAAGGCGAAAACGTTGATGTGGGTAAAATGGAAAGATACATCAATCAAAAAATGTTTAAATACTATTAAAGAACACAGCTAACTAGTGACGACTATACTTCCCTTACAACGACTTGAAAATTGTACACGGAGACTACTAACTGCTGTGTAAACAATCTAAAAGTACTAAAGAAATATGTACTGCTTGGAAGCCATCTAACTTTGACTCACGTCGCCGGCTGTAGGAGGAAAAAGTCAAAACTCAAGTCTATACTCGGGAAAAGAATGCATGCAAATGCATGCAAAAACGAGGCTAGACATAGGCTAAATGACGGTACATAGGACTGCACTGAAAGTATATCGTAAGAAAACAAGACAGACTCACTGAAATTTAAACGATACGTGGCACTTGCATAACGCTGAATACATTCTAATTAACGTGTAAAGCTCTCACAGCATTTACCAAAATGCAAATAAATGAGCAGCTACTTTAGTATTTTATGCCTTCATCTATAATTTTCGTTAATTAATACTATTTGACTGAATCAAGGACTGTAATATCACACCGTTTTTCGTTTCAACTGCATGCATGTTTGTATATCGGTGATTTGCCGATGGTATAACAACTTTTATTTCATTTGAATTATAGCGGCAGGTTTCTCCAATTGGGGATGGTGGAGCGCGTGCTCAAAGACTTGTCTTTCACTTGGGATTGCGGGCATTCAAACTCGAACACGATTTTGTATCAATCCTGCGCTAGGATGCGAGGGAGTAACGGTAGAGACCAGAGAATGCAATGCTGAGAAATGCCAAGGTGAGGAAGCTTTTGTTTTTATCGAAATATAAAATGTGGGCCCCCGAAAATGTGGTTTGATGGTTCAGCCTGGAGTTATAGCCTGGGGAAGCAAGAAGAGGAAGGAGAGAAAAAATGAACAGCGGTAGGAGCTAATCAAGGGGTGTCTCTATTTCCACTAATTCCTTGAGTCAACCCTTTTTCGAGTACGTTAATTTTAGGAACAGATTTTCCCGTGAAACGTATCATATTTTCCTGGACGTTGAGACAACTTTGTTATGAACGGTGAGCGTGCTGAATCTCCCAAGGGAGGAATTCTATAAATAAATTTACTCGGGAAAGGGTTGACTGCCAAGCCAAGTATGGGAGATAGAGGCTCCACTTAATGAGCTCCTGACAGCAACAAAAACAATGACATTACAACCACTACTTCTTTTACTTCTACTGCTGATGATGACGAGAACGATGACGATGACAACGACGTTGACGATGGTGATGATGATGAACAAACGAAACGCAGGAAAAAAACAATGGCTTTACTACTACTACTACTACTACTACTACTACTACTACTACTACTACTACTACTTCTACTACTACTACTACTACTACTACTACTACTACTACTACTACTACCACCACCACCGCTGCTACTACTACTACTACTACTACTACTACTACTACTACTACTACTACTACTACTACTACTACTACTACTACTACTACCACTACTACTACTGCTACTACTGATGATGATGGCCATGATGATAGTGGTGATTATGACGATAATGTTGATTATTACGGTGACAACGATGTTGACGATCAAGGTGATAATGATAATGACGAACGAATTAACAGCAGCAAAAACAATGACACTACTGCCACTACTACTACTGCTGCTACTGATGATGATGATGGCGATGATGATGGTGGGAATCATGAAAACGATAATAATAATGACAACTATGACGATAATTATGATTCTGACGATGGTGGTAATAATGATGATACAACGACGATGATACCTCTCCGCCTATGCTTGATTTTGCGGAGACTGATCAACACCAAGATCTTACAGAACTAGTGACATAATAACATATCAACGGAACGGATCATCATCGGACAGCTTTGTCATGACTGACCAACCTGTCTTTTTTCAAACATTTTTATAGGATGTCCCGAGATAGTTCCAAGTGAGGACAGCAGCTATCAAGCCTCATCTGCCACGGATCTTGCTCCACTAGCTCGTCTTAATTCGTCATATCCTGGTCTTTCTGAAGTAGCATGGTGTCCTGACCCAAATGATAGCGACAGTTATGTGCAAATTAATTTAGGTGAGAGCTGTAAGCATTTAACTTCATTTAGAACATTGAGCTTGGCCTCCTCTTTTACACAAGATTTCACTGCTTTTCGCATTGCTTCAGCAGTCCACATAAAGACACGATAACGAGACGACGACCCACAACGGCTGCTTTTTAAAAATCAAGATTAGCTTAATTCTCCTTTCCTGAAAGAGCATTAAAATGTTTTCAAATTAATTGCTAACCATTATCACAGTTTTATCTTTGTCACTTATTTTTTCTTCAAGTGAATTCAGTGTTGTTATAAATCACAACACATACAAACTTTAAGAAATATACAACAAGACAGAATTTAATAACACCTAATATAATTAAGGCTTAAGACTATTCAAATTAAGTGGAAAATTTCCTCCATTCAAGTTGTCTAAGAGAAATGGAGATTCCAGGTAACATATTGCAGGAAAGATGCAATTCAGTGCATATTGGTCCATGATTAAAGAAGCCTACAGATAGTTAAGATGCGAATCCTGGATTTCGCCAAATTTTGATATGTTATTTGTGATTCGTTTTGCGCGTGCGTAACGTCTGCATAATTATTTTTTCATGTATATTGTTAATGAGTAATCACGTGATTTTTCTCGGGAAATTTGAAATAAGTATGCACTCGCCGTACGGGCTCGTGCAATTTTGCTGGAGTTTGCCAAAATTCACTCCTTTACAAATTGCACTAGAAGTCATATGACTACCCACACAAAGGCAACTATCTCACCTTTCGTTATTTATTTTTTCGTAAAGGAGTATTGGTTCTGACAACCCGCGTAGCGACCAAAGGCCACCAGAAACTGAATGCCTTTGTAACGAGCTTTTTCGTATCGCTCAGCTCAAACGGCTCGACCTTCTCATTTTACGAAGAAGATGGAGCAAGAAAGGTGTGTTACCCTATATTCACGGTACTGATGATAGTTTATTGTAAAATGAGTTTGTAAGCAAGTTAGTTTACTTTCCAACGAGTCATTCATCATCATTCATTTAGTCAGTCAGTCAATCATTAACGGGCCGTTTTCAAGACATTACCCATCACCACCAGGGTCAAGTGGGACCCGCTTTTGTGCAATTTTTCTATCGTATGGAAGAAATGTATGTCTGAAGTGCGGGTTATAGACGAGAGATAGGAGAGATCTTCACACTTGACTGAGCAATTTAGGCAATCGTCTCTTATAGACAACTGAAACATTTAGGTTGCTTCAACGGGATTCGAACCCATGCCCTCTACGCTGCCGGTGCGATGCTCTACCAACTGAGCTATGAAGCCACTCAGTTGGGAGCCTGTCAATTTTTTTCTTTCGTACTTCGCAAACAGTCTGTCTTGTTGTTTGTTTATTTGTCCTTAGGAATTTACAGGCAACACAAATCCAACAAGCGTTGTTTTCAACAACCTCAACTCCAGTGGCCCTGTTCAATATGTTCGTTTTCATCCGATTTCCTTCGAAAAGCTTCCCTGTATGCAAGTGTCGGTATTTGGATGTGCAGCAGGTAAGAAGTACTTCAATCGGCTGAACAAAGCCTCTCACGCTAGTAGCAATAATGCGATAATACGTAATAATCCCTTTATTCCCTTAATCCCTTTATTGAGTTCAATTGTGGGGAGACTGCAAATCAAATGACATCAAATCAACTTCAGGCAGAGAAAATCAAATGAAGTTATAGAAATTTGGATGACCAATTCCTCCGAATAACGTTCCTCGAAAATAAACATAGTAGAACTATATAACAAGTGAGTTTTCATTCAAATTTCCTTGGTTTTGTTTTATTGTCTCTGTTATTGTTGTTATTTTTGATCATTGCACAACACCCACAATGTCAGTGATGGTATCAAAGTTTTTATTGACAATAGACCCGCACAGCGTGCAAAGTTACTTAGCTGTAGTTTGCAGTGGGAACTGGCATAATATTTGTCAAAGTTTAGCTTTACTGTGTAGCCAAAACTACAAAACAAAACAGTCCCCCAAGATTTCGTTGCTGATCTGAACCTTTTGTTTTATTTTCGCAGAGTAGGGTATCGAAATGTGTACCTTGTGTTGTTGTTGTTTTCATATATGAGACTCGTCACTCCTTAAAATGAAAAATTCCGTACCATGTTTGTGATGGCAAAAAATATATTGAACTAACTCACAGGTTGTTTCTTGAGGAAAGTGCCTACGATTGTTATTGTGCATACGTTCTGCGCATCTCGAGATACTCGGGTTTCCTACGGGTGGTGCTTACTATGCAGAGAAAGCAGAACTTAGCAAATGCTATTGGTATCCAAAAAGAAAATTCAGAGTAACCACGCACTTTTCTGAGATAATTAACTTTTAATTTAGAAAACAACGCCATACATTGCTTTGTATTTTAAAGCTTTTTTACAAATATCGCTGATTAATTATCTTTAAAAATGCGTGATTAACCTCCAGTTTTCTTTTTGGATTTCAATAACACTTATTAAGATCTGCTTTTCCCCAGATTCATAAACCGCGCAAAAATACCTTTGAATTAGTAGGCACCGGCTTTAAATAAACTCACAATCGCGATGGCTTGTGTACGGAATTAAAAACGGTTCACTTTCACCTTACAACTCTCTACAAGTCTTAGAGAGGAAGAAAACTCATTCCAAGTTCGTTTCTTAACAACATAGCATCGAATACTCACATCCTGTCTTCGATTAGCTTTCATTTTTTGTGTTGTTTTTATGGCTCCTTTTGAAACGATAGGAGCTCTCATATGTAAGGTGAACTGCGATTAAACGGCACAGCTTTCAGAAACGACCTGCCTTTCTTGTTTTTTTTTTTAAACATTGATCGATTTATTGATAAATAAATAATTTAATTAATTAATTAATTAATATATGTGTTTTTTTTTGCAGGAAGAGATCCAGGGGGTGATGAACCTTTCACTCAAACCAATGGAGGAACAGGATTATGTAAGTATGCGGTTAATTCAAATCTTTTCAGATATTTAGGTGGTCAATTAACAAATTGATGTCAGTTTTTCATGCGCTTGTAATGTTATTGATCATGAATTTCGTCATTACATTGTCAAAGTAGCTGTGGATCCACGAGGCGATAGCCGAGTGGATTCGCAGTCTTTTTTGACAATGTTATGACGAAATTCATTGTCAATAACAGGACAGACGCATGAAAAACTGACATCAATTTGTTTTTTACAATAACAAAAAGGCAGGCGAGAAGAACGCGAGACAAAAAAGCGAGAAACATCAATCTGACGCAAGCAATATCGCGTCATCGTCGCATAAATTATAAATTCATGTGTCTGTCCGCTTATTGACAATATAAATTAGCCAATGAGCACGCGAGAATTTTGCAGTCATTGTAAAATTGGTATTCGCAAGCTAAACAATAGGGTCCTCACAATAGGACGACGACTACAGCTACAAAAACGCCACAAAGCAATTGGCTAAATGAACAAAAGCAAAGGATCTTCACGCCCTGTACGTACGTTTCGCATTTTGATACATTTCTTTGCCGTCCTCGTCCTGACAACGACAAGAATTGACTAAATTTGAGGTTGTGCAGAGGACGTGAGAACCTGAATAAATATTTTAACATTTTCTTCCCAAGCAACCACACCGTTTATGCCAATTTTATTGCCGCCGTAATGTTGATAAACACTTTCCACTCCGAACAGCGTGGAGTTATCACGAAATTGTTACAATAACGGGAAATAATATTTTTAGACAACGTTGTTGTTGGCGTCGTCGTCGTCCTGACCTAACGTCCCTAATAAGAAACTAGTACCGCATTTCTTTGGGAAATTTTGAATCAGGATTTTGAAATCATAAAGAAGGATTTTCCATTTTTTAACAAAAAATCCAACGAGAAATTTGCACCAATGAAAGAGAGAAGTGATCTTCGTACTCTAGTGGACAATTTGAGCAATTGTCTCTTATAGACTTACAAGGTACTGTATCTCTTATACGTGGCTCCAACGGGAATCAGACCTACGACCTCTGTGATGCCGATGCAATGCTCTACCAACTGGGTCGCGTCGAGTCCTTCACGCAAGGAAATGAGCCCAACCAATTGACCTGCTCCCAACTGAGTGGCGTCATTGTTCAGTTGGTAGATCGTTGCACCAGCATCGCAGAGATTCAGGTGGCTCCTTTCAGGTGTCTATAAGAGATAATTGCTTAAGTTGTCCACAAGTGTGAGGATTACTTCTCTCTTTCGTCTGTAACCCGCACTTCAAATATGCATTCAATAAATTTCCACACTAACAACAGATGCCTTTATACCGCTAAAACACCAGAATTCTGGTCGGATCATAATAATAATTTTTAATTTTTATTTCTTGATTTGATTTTATTAACTTTGCCAGTCAAGCTGGCAGAGCGCCACAACAGCTTGCGCCAATTACTGTGGCCCCTTTTTTTACCCTCCCAACCATGATACAAAACAGAAGACAGACCACAACACCAGGAACTACGTGCCCTATTGTTAGCGACAAGAGTGTGGCTTCTTTTACGTCCCACAGGATTATTAACATTGAAGGGTTGTGAGACGGGACCTCCGGCTTATCGTCCTTATCCGAGAAGACTTGAAAGTGTAACCATTTGCAGATGTAGTTACTAAGGCAGCACTTTCTCCTCAGTTATTTAAAGACCCTGAGTGTTGGTCCGGCCGGAATTGAACTCGCGACCTCCCGCGTGACAGCCCGGTGCTCAACCAACTGGGCCACCGGTCACTTTATTTAAGTCTCTAGGTTATTAAGCCGAGCATAAGTGCTTACTAATTGGGGAGACCAGCCCTTAGGTTCTGAAAATGAGTGACATGAGAAGGAAAAAAAACTCTTTTCTTGTAATCTTCTCTTCAAATGGTCAACCTTTCAATTCAGACTATAAACCGTAAGCCCCGTCTCACAACCCATCAGTGTCAGTTCATTCAGCAACTTTTTGGAACTTAAAATAATCCAAAAAAATATTCGCAAAGAATAAGGCACGGAGTTTCCGGTGTTGGGATTGAGACTATTGTCCCGGCACTATCGGCCAAGCGGTGGTGTCTCAAAAGGGCTTTTGTATATGAGGCCATCTTAGCAAGGAAACAGTCATAAGTTAAAGGGGGCTTGCCGAGTTCCACTCTAATGTATCTATCAGATACTCTGATGTATCTCTGATGACTTCCATTGACAACTAGAATGGCTCTCGAACTTAGATATTTTTAAGAAACGCTTAAAGACGTTTTTGTTTAAAAAAGCATATGACAATTAGTTACACCCGAATTTTTTATTTATTATATGGGTTTTTTATTTAATCGATTATTAATTTAATTTTTATATTACATTCTTCTTAATTGCATTTCGTTTTACATTGTAAAGCGCTTTTGAATATTTAATATAAAATTCGCTGCATAAATTGATAATAATTATTATTATTACTATTATTAATCAATATCGCAGCTATTAAAACAGCGCTTTAGCTTGTCTCAAGAAACTATGGACACTGAGTCCCTATACAACAGAAACCCATCGACAGTAACCGTAAACACAAATGATGGAGCATTAATTTTGATCGTCTAACTTGGGTTACTATTTTTTTTTTTGCAGTAATAGCTTTGTGGGTATTGGCTGGAGTTCTATCGCTTCTCCTTCTTTTAGCCTGCTCTTATTACTGCTGCTGGCATGTTTGCTGTGCGAGGTAAACACTTGGACACGAATTTTAAGACTTTGCCAGTTTTCACATGTTGGCTTTTTCAAAATGGATCGCCATCACCATCATGATCAATTGTTTGGTTCCTCTCTTCTTCTTCTTCTTCTTCTTCTTCTTCTTCTTCTTCTTCTTCTTCTTCTTCCTCCTCCTCCTCCTCCTCCTCCTCATCATCATCACCATCATCATCATCATCATCATCATAATCATCATCAACAACATCATCTTTATCCTTATCATTATCATCATCATCATCATCATCACCTTCATCCTCATCATCATCATCATCATCATCATAATCAACATCTTCATCTTTGTCACCATCTTCTTCATCGTCATTCTCCTCCTCCTCATCATCATCATCGTCATAATTATTATTAACATCATCATCCTCCTTCTCCTCCTCATCCTAATCATCATCCTCCCTCTCCTCCTCATCCTAATCATCCTTCTCCTACTCCTCCTCATCATCATCATTAACATTTTCATCTTCATCATCACCATCATTCTCCTCCTCCTCATCATTATTATCATCAGCCTCCTTCTCCTCCTCATCCTCCTGCTCATCATCCTCATAATCATCATCATCATTATCATCCTCATCATCTTCATCCTAATCACCACCACCATCATCCTCCTCCTCATCCTCCTCCTCCCCTTTATCATCATCATCATTATCATCAACACCATCATTATCATTATCCTAATTGCAATTTACATCGTCAATTATCAACAGGATATAAGTCATGATTAACCTTACTCGTTTTCAGGGGAAAGAAGAAGAAGGGTCTTACATATCTCATCGATGATGACGTAGACAACAGGTGGATATTCATGCCATCTGCTACAGGATCTCCGCATAACCGTGTTCGACAGAGTGAAATTCAAGAAGTTACAGTTGAAATGGCAGAAGAAAGTGGCAAACCGTCAGGTAAGGCCATCGTTAATATGTTAGCTCACGGACGGCCAATTTAGTGATCACTTGCGCTGAAGCCCCCTTTTTCCGTGTAACAAAGAATTAAGTGCCGTATCAATATAAACATTCAGTGCTACACTTGGTCTCTACAGCAGCGAGGTTTTGGTTTCTTAACAACTTAAGTTACACATTAAAAAGTAATGTTCAAATCTTAGAACCTCTTTTCACGCATTATTGATTTCAGAATTTATCTCTCTGATTGAAAGGTATAAATAGCTTTAGGATACCCGTAATGTAAAGAAAAGCCACCGTCCCCTATATCAACTTAATTTTTAAAAACATAAGTCGTACATGCACCAAAGCTGGTCCGACAGGTAGGCCAGCCCAGTTGGTAGAAGGAAGGTTTTGTGACTGCTCAAGAGTTCGAATCACGCCTGGAGCGCAGACAACGGCCTAAATCAGTTCTGAAGATCAGGTCATGTCGCAGTTTCATAGTAGCTGTGACATTCAAAGGAAAGTGCTGTTCACCATTGTAATAATGCTTTTAATAACTCAACGGTAATAACCAGAGGAAAAATGAATAGTATCCCAGACGTCTTTTCGGCATCTCGTTCCAAAGGTAATAGCAAAATGGCGCGCTCAGTTGATGAAATACACGATCTTGTTCGTGATTTCTTGTAGGTTTTCTCGATTATAATGGTAAGTGATTTGAGTCTGTCAATACTTCATCACTTTGTATTTAGTTTCTAATATTTATTCATCAAGACTCACGGAAGACTACTCATATTTTGATAATTCAAAATGTGGTTGTTTCATAATGTGATCACTCGCCCGAAGAGAGGTCATGAATAAAGTTGTTTGTTCAGTTGTGGATTAGATTTTTTTCCAAATATGGACAGCACTCATTCGGATCGATGGTGAAACGACATTTTGGTGGAGAAGTACCCAGGAGTACCCACATTTTCTCATACTTTCGGAGTTCAAGATTTTATCAAAATACACAAGTTTAATGAGCCCGCAAGTGGCACTTATGATTTGATCATTGCCTTCGAAAGCGATCGCACAAACGCAGATTTCAGTTTGAACTCACTGTTGAACTAATGAATGATAATTAATTTGAACCAGCAAAGCAGAAGTACACATCCACAGATCAACTCTCAACAACATCGGGTATTACCCAAGATTGCGCATCGCCTCCGTTCGCTCAAGCACTCGATGTAGCTCACATGAGCTTCCCTACATTTCAATGTTGCACACGTAAAATCATTCAACTTGACACCAAATTTTTCTTCGGACACGCAATGAAGGCGTCACATGTAACTATGCTTGAGTGCCGAAGCCTTGACACCAAGGTCTGTTTGTAAACACAACATGGCACTGTCTCCAGCACTGCTCACCTCTGCGTTGTGGCTGGAAGATACTGATTACGTCACGATTTCAGTTGACAGTATAATAGAAATCGCTCTGCATTATCGGGTACTATTCATTCCTCCTCTGGGTAATAACAGTAAGAAGTTAATGGCATCGCCTGCTAACATGTGCTCTTTCGCTGCCCGCTCTTGGAGCTCTCTGGGTTATCTAAGCATAACATCATTACATCCCTCTCCGGCTCAAGTGTCCATAAGCAAATTTAGGCAAAGCGTGATGTTGGAACGTTTCAAGAGAACTACTGATCAGTCGCGTTTGTTCGTGCCTTTCCTCCCTCGTCTACTAGGAATAATTCACTTCGGCATCGAGGCCAATGAAACTAAAGAAGAACAAGTGACACCAGAAGCGATACACTCTGAAGTCCCCGTTTATTCTGAAGACGTCCTTGCTGTCAACAGCAACGCCAGCACCCTATCAATGAGTTCAAATAACACTGAGAACATGACAAGTGGCGCAAACCTAAAGAGAGTCCCGAGTAGCTCCCGTTCCACTATTTCTAGGAAGTCTTCTAATAGCAGTGAATCGAGCAGGAAATCTGGATATGCAAATAGCGGTTTTAAGAGGTTAGTTCTCGAACGTACATTTAGCTTCGGTATTAATGGAATGGATTAAAACAATCCCTGAAGTTGAAGGTTTTTTTGTTATCGCACTCTTTGCGTTGGATTTAAGTCCCTCTCACGAAGGATCGTGCGTGCCTTTGCTTCCTGTGGTATTCTCGACTAATATTCAGCGTCAAAAGCATATCTTCAATAGTAGTGTCTGTTTAATCCTATATTAAACTTTGAAGTACTGACGTTTTTATTCTTTTAAACAGATCTTTTGAATGGCTAGCTGAAAGGGGAAAATCATCCATCCGTACCCGTGGTAAGAACATGGCAAGATTCCAGAACCCGGACGAACTTGAAACCGTCGATTACGATATGTTTGAGAACCCTCGCGGAACTGCCGAAGCGGGGGAGATGGGTATCGATGTATACGAAACGATGGATCACTCCTCACGGGGAAATGCAACTGAAACTATAGAAGGTGAAACAAAAGGAGACCGGGCTTTTGTAAACCCAATAAGATCCGAGACACTCCCAGGGGTGGAGGAACAAGAAATTATTTTCTCGGTAGATGGCGGAGACCGTAACATGTATATCCTGGAGGAGTGGAAGAAAGCCATGGGAGGAGAGGGGAGCTCCTATCAGTCAAACGCAAAAGACGAACCACTGTACTATGAGGTTGGAGCTCAACTCAGTTCCGATAATGACCCTACGTACTCCGAGGTTGGATCTCAAATCAAAGCAGAAGATGAGTCAGAATACTCTGTGGTGGGATCACAACTCTAGGTAAGGAGCAGTTATCTTAAACGTCACGATGACTAAATTAAAACGAATTTTTCTACCCGTAGGTCAGATGTCCTGGGATAAATCCAGTCAAAATTATTTGCATTTTAATGACGAAATTCAAGCACATTGAGGCTGATGTTGTCAGGAAATCTAAGAAGTCATTCCCTGATACACTAAGAACTTCTAATTTTGTGGCTGAGGCTGAACATTGTTTTTTCAAATCGAGCATGATACCGTTATTAACATGGTCTTAAAACACTGCGCCTCAGCAGTAAGGAGGTCGAGATGGCAACTGATGAGCCTCAGTCCACCTACCACCGCACCCGTCAACACATTACTGAGACCAGTGTGTGGAAGGTATACTTACACTAAAACATGGAAGGGAGGAAGGGAAAATCAAGCTGGTAAGCAGCAAGGTGATTCAAGATAAAGCACATGGCAATGCCCCTGCAAACCTCCGTGGAGTCGGACCCCCCAAATATCTCAGGAGAAACCACTGCATTGGCTTGGTTTTAACTTTGCCTAAATGATACTTAGCCTCATTTAATGTTGTGTGGTCAACCACAAACTGAATCGTTCTTCAGTGTATCATGTTCATTTGATCATTTTGCAAGTTTATTTTGAATGAATATTTCGAAGACATGAAAGAGTGATTTTTGCGAAAAGGAAGATTAACGAATCTTTGATTACTGAACGGGGCAGTTAGCAAGCTAACAGAAAATTGCTTTTGCCTTTTTTTTTTTCTTAGATGTCAATGTACATATGTTGGACTCAAAGAGGCGGTGGAGAAGTTATTCATGCATGGAAAATTCGTGAACAGACCCAAGTATTTCAGCAAGTTCTGCACAAAGTGGAGACGACACAAATCAAGACATGTTTAAAAACGCCTGCCAGTGAGCTGTTAATAGTAAAAATCAGTTGAACCCGGTTTTCCATGCATTACGAAAGGAAGCTGACAACGTCTGTAGACTAAATCTGTCGACATCATCATCTCTAGCTACCATATCGTTTAGAGACTGTTTAATGCCCAGCTGTTGGAAAGCCTGATTTACTTGATCTTAGTGATTAAAGACTGATGACTCAAGATTTCGATTTGGCTTCTTGTAATATATCAAACAATGAAATTTCTGTCATGAAGTTCATCATTAGTTAAAGACTAATAATTATTGGTGAATTAACAGCTATCAAGCTAATTCATGATAGGTTGGTACTTAGACAGACGAATATCTAAACCTTTGTTGAGCTTTTTACATTTAAAGGTCAAAATGTTTTTTTTTTTACCAAGTAAAGTCTACTGCGCACAAACAGTTTGTGTTTGAAATAAGTTAAGCCAGTTCGTTAAGTAAGCACGACTTTAAGCAGCTATAAACTATTTTGGAACATTGTAAATCCAAAATCAGCTGACAGTTATTTTCCATTCATCATTCGCCTCCCAGCGAAAGCAACATTTAGAATACTATGGGACATCATACTGTACATTTGTATCTCTTTTAACAACCTTTCCACATCGATAGAAATTCAATTAAACTTGTGTATTCAGTGCTTGTTGATGTGAAAACTTTTTTACGCATTCTAGCAAGTACTGGCCCTAAGTAAGAAACAGTTTATTTGAATACATGTAGGGTACACTACATAGGTAGTCTCCCTTGTAGTCCAACAGTATGACAGAACCAGACCACATCACCAGGAACTCGGTACCCTGCACATTTCGGAATAGTGTGTGTGTGGCCTTTAACACCCCACTTTTAACAATCATTATACCATGCGGCCAGTGATCATCAATATCTTAAACTTAAGAAATCCATATAAACTAACAAAACTGAAATGATTGACGCAATATTATAACATCGATCATAAACTTACTTCTATGGCGAGTTTCCTTAACTTTCCTTGATCGGGATAACCATGAAACAGTTAACAGGGTTACAGGTAAGCGGTAAATCACATGCAACTTGTCCAATTCAGATATCGGGAAAAACTCAACTGCTTAATTAAAGTTGAGGTTTATCTACTATTTGAGTTTCCTTTTATGCGTGTACTAGGCTACCGCAAATTCCTTAACTATGAATTCCTTGCATAGTCAAAAAACACTACATTAACAGTTTATAGTCCTTATCCGAGAAGAAATAAAAGTCTAACCACTTTCGGAAGCACATACAATTACAAGGGAGGAACTTCTCTTCAGACCCAGAGCGTTCGTTTGCCAAAGGAAGCTCCTCCACAATGAAATAGTGTTTTTAATAGGCTTCCCTTGCAACCATTCAAGTTGCTGAACTGATGATCATTTAGATTAGAAAAATCTAAGGAAAAATCATTTAGATTAGAAAAATGGCGTCAAAAGTTCGGAGAGAAGTGTTGTGTCACCTTATTATAGCGATACTAACCGTTACGTCACCTATTGTCATTAAATTAATAAGCCAACCAGAAGTTTATTGGCTGTTGAAACAAAGGGTTCTTTTGTTCTGTGGTTGGCAAACGTAAACATTAAAATATTTGTTTGTAAACAGTACAGTGAAGTCTCCTATAAACAAAAACTTTAAAAAAAATTATGTTCTTACCTGAAACGTTTGCCTTGCTCTCTTCCATTACAGGAACGTATAGCGAAATTCAATGCACTCCGAAGAGTTGACGTAACAAACTGAACAAGAACTTGTTTCACTTTCAACATGATTTTAGCCGATTCGTAGACCCCATATAAATCCTTGTAAAAACTTGCAAAAATGTCCAAATTAGCGATCTTCAAGCATGATGTTTCAGCTTTCCTGAAGTAGAGCCGAGATTGCCAAGCTGTTTTTTTTCCAAACTAGGCAAAGTCCTTCTTCAACAAAGTATTTCTTGAGCAGATTCAAGAAAATTAATCCGTTGCATTTCGATGATCAAAAAACTATTTATTCGTCCATGTTATCCCTGCGGTTTTCAATAAATTTGAACCGAAAGTTTGCAATCCGTTCGAGGCTAGCGGGAATTTAATTTGTTGCCAGATCAAGCTTTGCCCGCCATGTTTGTCGAACAGAGAGCTTGAAAAAACCGAGCTTTCTTTCTCCATCTTGGTCTGGGGAGAATTTAATGGTGAAAACTGTCCTTTCGGCCAGCGTTTAAACACATTAGTAATAGCACTTCATAGGAAAATAACATGTCTACGTCGTTGAAGGAGGACTTTGCCTAGTTTGAGAAAACATCTCAGCAACTTCGACCCTACTTTAGGAAAGGTGAAGATCACTAATTGGGACAATTGTGTTTTAACAAGGATTTTGGAGTCCACAAATCGGCTTAGAGTTATGTTCAGAGTGTAGAAGTTTTTTTCGGTTACGACGTCAGCTTTTTTGGAGTGGATACGTGCAGGCGTTGTAGGTAAGAACAATGTTTTATAAACTTATGTTTATTTAAGGAAAGGTTACGTTTATACAAACGTTGGCCGTGTAGCACTTATATTTTAAACAGAG
>NC_090875.1:16336056-16358556 GCF_036669935.1 Montipora foliosa
AGGAAAGTACTACATCAGGCTAACAGAAGGAACATTCAAACAACGATCATACGCAACATAATCTAACATTCCGCAACAGAAAATTCGCTAGCCGCACCGAAGTAGCAAAGCACATCTAGCAATTCAAGGACAACGAGGAAAACTACAAGATAAGCTGGTCTATCATCTCTTCAGAAAGCGCCTACAACAACATTTCCAAACGATGCAATATTTGCCTAACTGAAAAACTCCACATCATTTAAGCCCAGAAAGCACGCAACCTCAACAAAAGAACTGAATTAATTTCCAAATGCCTTCACGAGAACAAATACTTCCTAGCTAACATCGATGTCAGATTACAACAGATTCACTAACTAAGCAACCACTGTATATATTTAAAGTAAGCGAGGTATATTCTTCATTAAAGTCTGTCTGATGATCGCGTAAACGTGAAACTCAGAAAGATTATTCAGATCAGCTTAAAAGGTGTGATCTTGATATAACCCTCAAATTCTCACGAGTAGCCAAGAAAGAACTCTATGGTACTAGTTTGCAGGCTAAACGTTTTCGATCGTGGGTTATTGCCATTGGTTTCACGGCGGTTCACTTCAGAGTTTTTGTGGGATGCAATCAAAAAATTTAGATAAGTCGGCCCAACGTTTCCAAAATTTTTGACGACTATTTCTTTGACATGTACCGAATTAGCATCCGTGTGCGGGCGTGCGAATATAATGACATCTTTTTTACCAAGATAGTCTTTAAAAATATTTTTGACTCCAACTTAGAGTGATATCATCACAACCGTACAACACCTTGCCATGCATGTGAAAGACAATGCCGTTGTTGGTTATAGCACGGCACTTTGATAAAGGGTTTGTAAGCTGTTTAACGTGACCGCTACGACACTTTGATGCTTATTGGCCACTGCCAATACCTCGGCCTCACCAGGGAAAAACTCGTGCCTTAGCGATTAGCAATAAGCCGCAAAAGAAATCAAAATGTAACACCTATATATGTCCACTGACCTCTTCACCAAATGTTATTTTTGTGTAGATAGGTTCATTTTCAACATGAATTTCCTGAAATCCTTCCTCCCTCAATTGACCGGGCCCGCTGCCTCCTCGGGTGTACCACTCATCCGAATGGTAACCGCCGTCTCCCAAGGGGTACACACTCCTGCCTGAGTTATCCGGAGTGAAATGGATTTCCTGTTCAGCCAGGTCGTATATATGGCTTGGATCATCCTCGGAGGTGCTTGGTATCTGAATTCCTGCAATGGCCACATCAACAGTTCCCATTTCTAACCCACCATCGGTTCCCGCCGCTGATCCACCTTCTGCCCGACGCATTCTCATGTAGCCATCACGTCCTAGTGTGGCTGTGTGAAGCGATCCCCTTCGGTCTTCAAACATGTCATAGTCTAAGGCCGCAAGTTCGTCTGCGCTCACGGAACGGCGCATATCCTGCCTACGACCTCGGAAGGAAGCCGAATCTGGAGGCTGTAGAAATTCGTCGTGCGACCTGAAACACCAAATAGCCGAGGCATCATATCTCATTGGAAATTTCCTTTTCAGTTATTTTTTGCGGCAGAAAATAACGAAACGTCTGCACATGTGAATATTACATTGAAAGCAAACATACATAGCACAGGGCACTCACTTCACAAATGCATCATTGATAAAAGCAGTCCCTTGTTGCTTTTCATGGTCAAGGTTCGACCAGTCAGTAGCAAGAACATCGCCGTCAATTGCATCACCTTCGCTCTTGGTTCGCTTTCGCCTTTCAGCGCTGTCATGGGCCTTCATTCTCATCATGGTGGAACCACTTCTGATCGTCCCGACGGAGGCATCTTGGGAGTACATTGGCTTCTCCGATTTCACATCCTCGGCAGTCACGTGTTCTTCTTTGGTCTCGTCCGTTTCAATGCCAAATTGGATTACACCTAATGAAAGAACAAGACGTACTTAGCTGCATGTTTTTCAGACTTTGTATATGCCAGGAAATTGACTGTTCCCATAGGGGTTTTTCGAGGCCAGTGATACACAACAACAGAACAGAGCAAGTTTACAATAACAACTATTAGGAGTCCCAACTGGCCGGAGGCAAACTAGTTTGCTATTTACAAGTGCAGCCGAGGAGTTGAACCAAGGACTGGTCAGAACGGGTCTTGAACCCGGGATCCAGAGGCAAGCGCCCTAACCACCGGGTCACACAGCCTCCTAACTTGCAGCATTTTGCGAAATATTTTCATGTGCTGGACTACTTAGGCTTTTCTTAAAGGGGAAGTGTCACGCTATTTTAGTCAAACTTCAAAATACTAAAAGACATCTTTGCATCAATAAAGAGCAAAAAATAGTGCTGTAGTTTTGTTGCCAATAACCAGTAAAGTGCACTGAAGCTATTCCTTGTTGATTGCAGCCACGAATGGAGAGGATGGAAATGGATTGAGTTTGGAGACGGTGTCTTCAGAAAGTTGCACAAAATTAAATACAAACAGCTCTTTTTGTAAAAAAAAATATTTCGTATCTTCTCAGTGGGTTGCCAGGGATGTTGTCCGCATGAACTACAGTACTATTTTAGATTTTGAACGAGTTTTGACCTAAAAAGAGCAAATTTAGCATGACAGTGCCCCTTTAAGCACACACAAAAAACGGTCAACATGATCTTAATGAGGTCACTTTAGTTAATTCCCAGGGATACAGGAGCAGAGATGGCTTAGTGGTAGTTGCACTCACCTCCTACCAATGTGGCCTGGGCTCCATTTCGGACTCGTGGCCACGGGTGAGTTAAGTTTGTTGTTTTCCGAGAGGTTTTCCCCTCTCGTCAAAAACCACCATTTCTAAATTCCAATACGATGATATGTAGGACCTCCCTGAAAACCACTTTCGTGTGAGTGGAGCTTCCTTGGTAAATATCATTAACTAACCGACAAAATAACTTTAAAATACTGTTAGAGTGATCCCTTACCTAATGGTGGAGCATCGTCTTCCTTCATCTCAATGGTAACCTCCTGTACCTCGTCTTCTGGAGCTCTGGGTATCGGTGCCATAGCAGTTGATCCCAATGTCCATCTCTTCTCGTCGTCAATCAAGTAACCATCATCTTCAAGGGATGTATCTTTGTAGACCAATCCTCTCTTTTTCTTTCCCCTACAAGCATTGATAATCAATGGAAAATATGTTGAGAGCATTCATGAGTGTTTCTAAGGTTTACTATCTTGATTTACCTAATCATGTTACTGGTTCAGAAGATCAATATCATGACAAACAGTAATAATCGGACAAACTTGTCAGGACGAACGCAAAAGCAGCAAGAGCAAATACGTGGTTTTCACGTTACGTCACCGCCGCCATGTTGGAGGACGAAACAAAAGATCTCTCATTAGCTCCTTTTGTTCGTCCACCAGCAATTGAACATTGCAGAATTGTTATCTGTGCTGCTACACATCGGTTGCAAATCACCTCTAGAACGCAAATAATGCTTATACACTTAAAAAAGAAACACTAATTTAGAACATCAATCGGGATATGTCTCCCAACGGAGACGCTAATTAATGTCTTTTCTTAAATATAAGCTCGACATTGGAATTAGGACAATTATGACTTCCAATTCGCATTTTTTCCTCAACAAAATTAACGTACCTAATCATGCTATACCCATTATTTCTGTTCATGTGGTCTTGGTGTACGTTACTCTGTTCTTACAATGATTACATAAACATTTTCTCCAACAACTTTAATATATTTTAAATATATTTTTAAGAAAGCCAACGTTAAATGTGTCTCTTATATAATTACCTTCCGCAACATACGTGCCAGCAACAATAGTAACAACAGGCTGTGAGGAGAAGGAAAGTCAAAATTCCTGCCAGTATCCATAGTGCAATTACTGGAAGAAAAAGAACGAAACTATTATAGGTCGTTTCATTTCGCTGTTAGGCCATTTCCGAGTTCATGTCTGCCTCCTCTTCAAAGCGAGTCTAAGTGCGAAGTTTTTGTGATGGTAATTAGTTCTACTTTACACATGAATGAAAACTAATTTTCATAACAAAAGCTTCGCACTTAGACTCGCTTTGAAGGGGAGGCAGACATGAATTCGGAAATGAATTCTCTTCGAATGAGACTAAGGACGCTTTCCATTTGACAGGACTGACCGAACAGGCCGGGCATTTGGAAGGACTGACTCTACAACGCCTTCAAATTAACACAATTCGAGGATGATGTATACTCCTCTTGAAGAATGAGAGGGATTATCACGCAATTGTTTCTGCAAACTGTTGCATTTTGTTTGCAAACTGACTGGTCTGGCCGGCCAGTTCTGACAAAAGGAAACTTAGCGCCCTTAGAGTACTTCTTAACTCTGCGAAATATCGTTTTGTGGACTAAGACTCGTAACTGGATTTCAATCCTGAAAACTTGTACCTTGTTAGCGCACTTTAGTAGTGATTAGAAAGCATTTAAAGTGTTTGTTGAATTTTAATTCCTTTAAAAACTATTTATCCAATTTCCAAAAATAAAGACAGGAAGGTGTTTCCATATTTTAAAGGATTCTTTTACTTTTCTGTGCACTGTAACTGAAAATGAAAATATCGTAACAATAGTCTGCGATGGATCTAGGAAAATAATTGTTTTGGGCCGGTTGCTCGAAGCCTGCTTAGCGCTAACCGTTGGTTAAAAGGTGTCAAACCTATAGGTTTCCATAGTATTTAACGCTGGTTAGCGCTAACCATACTTCGACCAACCCGGGCCTCAGCGTTGAAAGACCAACTAAAAAAGTGTGTAAAGAAGAGCTTAATTTGTTTTTTTTACTCACATATGCCGTCTCCTGCATCACGTGGGTCGGCGACAGGTCTAGCTGATTCCGGAACTTTGTCTGGGAAACAAGAGAAAAAGGAGATGAATTAGTAAGAATATGAATTGAAGAAGCACTTCTTTTAAGAATTGCAGCTGATCTATAGAAAAGGAGAGGTCCTTTCCGAATTAATTAGTTTGTTTTCATTTTGCAATGACCAGTAATTCGGTATTTTGTGGGCTCGGCAAAAACCGGATTCTGGAGTTGATTGAGTTGAGTACAAGATGGTTGCATTGAATGCCTGAGTACTTACTTTCAGTACACCCAAACACTGCCGCTTGCATGCAGGGTTGCCCTTGGAAAGTAAGGGGTTCGAAGCGGACGTATTGATATAATTCTGTGGTATTTACGTCGTTGAAAACAACAGAAGTAGCGTCCCTGTTTCCAGGGAAAACCTGCAATTCGAGAAAGGACAAAAAAGGAATCAGCGAATGCTCATTATTTAACAATTATTCGTCGAAGGCAAGGTGAATAATTGTTTTAGTATAATTACATAGGTGATTATTTAAAAAAATATGCATTGGGCCATGCTTGCGGCCATTTTGACAAAAAAGTGCTTAGGTGATTATCGCGTAATAATCACCTCAAGTGCAACCAATCAGCGCAGAGAATGTTTATTAATCACATAAGTAATTATACTAAACGTTAATAAATTAAGTTTTAAATGAGTGGCGGTAGAAAATTTCGCAATTGCTCCGTCTTTCCATCCAGGAAGGAGCAGAACTCAAGAAATAAATTGTCCGTGCTCCCCCACGTGTTATCTTGCTCTAGTCTCTACGACTTTTCGTTGCTTTTGATCTGCGCAATTTATTGTCTGATTCTGTTCTGGTGATTGTGTAAGTTAATTTCTATGCTGTATAAGTCACTGTAGAAGAAACTGACCAATTTCAATGCCCATTTTTTTAGTAAGAGTAAACCGTTAAAAGCGCTGCATTACCTGCAATTTCACTCGCTTGAGAAAAAAGAAAAGGCAGCCTCATTACTGCAAGTTGTGTTTGTTTATCGATATGTTCCATATTTGCTAAGTCAATAACCAGACAACGTTTGTCTTTGTTCTTTTTTTTTTTCCAAAGCGATGCAACAAAGTAGAAATACGTATCAACAGATCGACAGTAACAATAAAGAAGATTAAGTTGATAAAATGCCATGTGACGCCGGCCTTACCCGAAAAAATCTCAGGGCATCCATGAAATGATCAAGAAGCATTAGCCTGGGAAGTAACGTTTACTGGCCATCCGGTAATTAAACGCTATTCGAATTCTTATTGGAACATCGTATTATCGATTGAAATATCACACTGACCACGCGATTTTGAAGCCACTATCAGGCATATGTGCTCAGATGGACCAGCAGATAGTAAGATTCTTCTTATTCTTTTTTTTTTCTATTTAATTTAAATTATGTTTTTACATTTTGGAGATAAAACAAATCGTCTACTTTGGGAGTGAAACCATGGATTGTTCTTCCAGTTCTCTCTCGTCCCCAATATTGAATTTAATGCTCTATAGCTATAGAACTTACTTTAGGAATTTCAGTGAAAGATTCACCATCCGTACTCAAAAACAGCCGATACTTTGTGACCCAGTGCGTGCCTGTCAGCTCTTCACCCTTTGTGGCAACTTGATAGACACGGATCGGTTCTCCTGGGATATTCAAAAGAAGCAAAATTTTAAAAAGATTTTAAAGCAAATAGGCAACATCCACGTGGTCGACTTGTAAGGAAAGATCTTTTAAAATGAAGCTTTGTGCAATCGACCATGATTGGAAGAAAGGAAACAAATCTTAGTGTATCGGACGTAAAGTAGTCTGATAAATTTGAAATCCAGGGACAAAGTTCTTTGGAACATGTGTTTTGGAACATGTTGGACAGGATATTACCATATGGGTTAACCGCTGCGATCAAAGTCTATATTATTTATTCAAAGTTGAACTGGGGCTACTGCCAACACCGAGACTTCAGGTCGTCTTTTGTGAACGTTCTTCCGCGTTGTATTTCCGTAGCCTCTGCAGTCAAATACGTCTCCTTTCAACTAAACCTTTCGATGATGGAATGGCTATGAGCTTCAACACAACATTGTCTTACCTAAATTTAGCTGTAGGTAGCCTTCGGCATCATTCTCATTACGGCACCAGGCCACTTGCGATGCGCTTGGGTCTGCTGTGTCAAGTGCGGCATCGAAAGCTTGTGTCCCTCTTTGGGACCCAGAGGCTGTATATTCTGATTCATTGAGAGGCCCTCTCTGCCCACATCCTACAGAAAGGAATTGTATAAGAAAATCTTTACTGACGTTTTGTTCAATTAAGGTAACACTTATCCGCTTGCTGAACATTCGTAATCTTTGTCTTCTTTCAGCGAACTTTGAATGGTAAGAATGTAAAACTAAAGTTCCGCTTGCTGTGATTGTACAGTTGTGATAAAGACAATCAAATTCCGCTTTTAAAAAACTATTTCTGTTCCGCGCTACTTGAATCTAACGAGAGACAGAAAAAATACGGAAACGGACCGTTTCCATAAAAATCCCGACGGGAGAATTGCTTGCCATTTAATCATATCTTGTATTTCGGGTTCAAATTTTCAGCGATAGCTTATTTTGCAATGCAATATTTAGTACTTAATTCTTGTCTGACCGATTAGAAAACCACAGCCTTGGGCTCATGAGGCAACTTTCCCTATAAAAGGAATAAGCACGAGGATGCAGGCAACATTCACGCGCACAATCAACAAGTTTGAGGATGTTTGCATGAGAGCAGAATTCCATTTCTGGAGGACTCATCTGACAGAAACACTAGCACCGCGAGCAGGGTGTTATAACGATACATTCCCTTCAGTAAATCCTTACTTGGAAAGCAATAAATTTAGACGACTGTCTAGTCGCTGCTTTCGTTTAATAAATCAATCGATCAATCAATCTTTGACGAAGGTCTAACTAAGACTAATAATACATGGCTAGTATAGTACAGAATAAAACCATCAAATATCAACTTACACATGAAAACTAAAATCACTAGAGCGTTACTTATACCAGGGAATATAGCATGGCATGACCAGTTTTCAGACTCGCGAATTCAAAACATCAAATCACAAAATCTTTGGTGCGGTAGTTTATTAACCCTTGTCAACTCGAATGATAAAACCAAACTTTCGTTTTCTCTCCCACCGACGCATCACCACATTGTTTTTTAGAAACTAACCCTTTTATCGAATCAATCAATTAATCAGTCAGTCAATCAATCGATCAATCAATCGACCGATCGACCCGACGACCTTCTGAACGACCGACAGACACCGACCGACTGATCGATGGACCGACCGGCCGCCCGATCGATCGATCGATCGATCAATCGATCCATCCATCCATCTATCCATCCATCCATCCATCCATCCATCCACCAATCAATCAATCAATCAATCAATCAATCAATCAATCAATCAATCAATCAATCAATCAATAAACTTATTGATCAACTAATTGTCAAAACCGTTCGACAGACTTTCTAGATCGATCATTTAATCCAGTTATTCATAAATAAAGCAGAATACGATGCAACAACCCACCTTCACAATCTTTAATGTTACATTCCCTAAATTCCTCCAAGATTCCAAAGCATCCCAGTTGTTCAATTCTGCAGAAGCGTGTGCGGCGTTGAAATTCTTTTTTGCCAAGATTACTGCAAGTCTTAGGGCATGCATCCCACGGCGACCATTCAGATAACCCAGAAGCTAAAATTCAAAGTAGAAAATATTCTTGGTACGAAATAAAATGTTAGAAGGCCTCAAGCTATCGTTCTATTCAAATGCTTTATTTTTGCTTTTGTTCAACGGCGACTTGATCAAGGGTAGCTATAAACTTAAGGAACGGTTTCTTTCTCAACAACTAAAATTTAAGAGGACACTAAAACGTCTTTGTATTGAAATGAAAATGTGGAAAATTGTCCAAATTTAGACAAAACACAAATGAAAGACAAATTACAAATGATAACTGTCGACAATTTGATCAAAACTATTTGACAATTTTCCTATAATTTAGCTTCTTCTCTCAGCTTACGCACCTAGTACTCCACAAATTCGCGATCTCCGGAACTGAAAAGTTTTCTGTTGTTACTGGTTACTTGACGAGGACTTGCCAGCTTTCGCTTTGAAGTAACGGTCAAGTATTGCAGGAACCTGGTTCATATTTAGTCGGTTTCTGCGTCATATTCAACGAAGGCAAAAAAAAAAAAAACGATCAAGAACTGACGTTATCGAGTTCTTCAAACGGACAGGGTTTTCGTCGAAGGCAGTTTCATCACGTCGGGACTCAAAAACTCTCATCCACTCGAGTGCGCTTTTTTTCTTCAACGTTTTAGTGCCACCACTGACACCATATGGCCCCATCTAAGGACATCCAAGAGAGATGGATTCCATATTCCTCGTTCTTAGTTCCGCATTCCTCTATCTAGATCCCGGATTCCTGACTTGGCCAGATTTTATCTTTCAGTGGGTTTTTATATTCGTAGGCCTGGATTTCAGATTCAAAAGCCCAGATTTCAGATTCTGCATACAAAAACTTCTGGACTGTGGACTCGGGATAACTTTACTCTTGGAAGGAGCAACAGATGATTTAATAATTTAAGAAGAAATTTGTCATTCACGATATGACTTTATTATATATTCAACAAAATATTGCGTTTCTGATTGGTCAATGACGAATGCATAAATAGGTTATAGAGTGCAATGCGAACGTTTCTATGGAAACAAAGCGATGAAGTGATTTTGTTGAGTACATAATAAAAAAAAAATCGTATGAACTTGCTCGTGCATTTCGTGATTTATGGTCTCTCGCAATGTTTTGAAAGTTGTTAAATTGCACGAGCCGCTTGAGAACTTTCAAAACATCACTTTTGCCCTTAAATCACGAAATACACATATTTGTGTCCTAGCGCAAAAGAATATAATGATGAACTTACTTCGTAAAATGATGTCGATGATTTCCTTTGCCAACTCATCTTTGTTCTTGTTGACACCATCGGGAATTATATCTCTTTCCTCCCTTGTAATAATTCCAAAATCTGTTGGGTTTGTCGAAGAACCCACACTGATGCCAATCACTAAAACACTCTTGTTTCTGAGGACTTGAACCACTTCATTCAATTCGTTCTTATTGCTGTCGGAGTCTTCATCCATTATAACAACAAGAACCTTCTTGGCATTTGGTCGCACGTCCTTCATTTCAAACACTCGCTTTGCCTCTTGCAGAGCCGAAACTAGGTCTGGCTGTCCAGACAAGCTTTTGAGCAAAGTGATCTTGCGGATTAAGTCGTCTTGATCAGGGATATTGGTGGAAAAGTCGATGAGCGGTGTGGCAATAGACCCAAAGACGATGACGCTGTAATGGATTCTGTCGATGCCGTACTTGTTAACAATACTTTTGATGGTATTCCTCATTAGATCGAAGGTATCCGTGGATGAAAGTGATGTTGAACTGAGAGCAAACGTCAGGTCGATCAATGGCAGATTAACTGAAATGAAAACAAAAAATCTTTGAAAAGCTGGAACAACATTCAAAAGGGCTATAAAGATAGAAAACTACATTGTTAATTTGGGCCACAATTTACAGTTTTCATCATCATCATTATTACTATTATTATTATTATTATTATTATTATTATTATTATTAATTTCTGATGTTTTCATCTTTTTTTTCTTTACTTGCAAAGAAAGCAATCGACTATCGACTTCTAGGCTGAGCAGTTAGTAATAAGGTTGAGATCACTTTACTGAAAGATTATAGCCCGCACAAACAAGTCGGCTCAACTTTTCAGTATTATTCAGTAGCTTTTGC
The DNA here is from genome assembly GCF_036669935.1 of Montipora foliosa. Lineage (NCBI taxonomy): Eukaryota > Metazoa > Cnidaria > Anthozoa > Scleractinia > Acroporidae > Montipora > Montipora foliosa. The sequence goes on from NC_090875.1 coordinate 16,346,709, forward strand.
TATAAAGTCATAATTTTTTTGGTTGATCAAGTTTCGAACTCTTCTCGCGTAATTATCGGTAACAAAACAATTAGATTAAAGGCATGCAGCACGAAAACAAGTATGGTGGGCCCAGCTTTTTATTGCATTTTTTAATGTCCTGTGCATGAATGTCACTTGCGCCAAGTTTGACAAAAATCTGGATAGTATATCGTTGATATTCGAAGTTTGAAAGAAAGGAGTCTCGCTTCTGTTGAAAACAACTACTTTTGATCTCAAGAACCTTCAAAAGACATATCGTTAATATAAACGGTCTTTCAAATGCCTCGAATTCCTTGTATGTAACTTAGTTGCAGTAGCCGCAGACCAACCCCAATGTCTTCCCAGTTCGAATCTATTAGTCCGTTGTAAATTTTGCTGGAAAACAAACGAAAACACATTCAGCAATTTCACAATCGTGTTCGCTTGTAGCTTAATTCATAGGGTGCCGCCATTTTGTAGTTTTTGGCGTTTACTGGTTGTCTTGTTATAGTTAGGCAACAAAAAAGCGTGATTTGGGCGCCTGACCATAACCGGATCTATTTGTTGTAATTGGAATTACAAACAAAAAAAAATTTACTCATCAAATTGATTTGAAAGAGACGGGACGGGAAGGGACGATTTCCCTTCAAGGCAAAACAAGCGAGAGATTCATTAGTCCTTTTTTTTCCCCGCTTAATCGATCTTACCTTCCAGTGCTTTGGTCATGATGGTTTCAGCTACAACCACAACCCTTTCCGACGTATAACTAGGCACATCAACGTAATCTCGGGAAGCAAATACAACGGAACTCATCTGGTTCCCAATTTGCTTAGACTCACTACCGAGGCCAACACTCAAAATTAAGACGTCCCCTTTCCTCAACTTAGAAGTGTAGACCAGGAGTTCAACTGAACTGTCCGGTTTGGCGACGTTGTCCGTCAGCACGACCAAAACCTTTTTCGCGTTTGGTCTCGCTTTTGTTCTGAAAAGGCTCTCCGCTTGCGCCAAAGCTCCGTCAAGATTCCGGTTGTCTGGAAGTGGTTTAAGTGCGTTTACTTCCTCTATGAGATACTCTTGGGTAAAGTTGAACTTGAAATCGCCAAATTGTGTTGTCACGACTTCGCCATACACAATTACACTAAACTTGACCCTTTCAACTCCGTATCGCTCAATAATTGTCCTAATAGTGTCTTTCATGAAGTTAAATGCATTCTGCGAGTCCTTTGAGGTTGCGCTAAGAGCAAAACCAATGTCAATCAATGGGATGTCGCCTAGAAATTAAACGAAATATATAACATGATTAATCCACTCATTTACTTTCGAGACATCGTCTTCATTCTAGTACACTAGCCGGAACCTCTCCTTTTATGTCAGTATTTAAGAGCAAGTTCTAATTGAACGACAACTAGCTCTCAGCAGTAACTGTCTGACCGCTTTCTCAAACAAATTCAATGCGTGTACCCAGTAAGCCTAGCTCTAACGATTCTAACCACTATCTTAGACTAGTTTCTCTGCTAAAGATAGTTTCTTTTCATTAAATAATTCATGCACCCATCATTTAAATTTTAAGAAAAGTAATTAAGAAAAAAAAACATGCTGAAACTAAAATGCTAGAAATGATATTAACAATTATAGTCCGTATTATAATAATAATAATAATAATAATAATAATAATAATAATAATAATAATAATAATAATAATAATAATGATAATAATAACAATAATAATAATAATCCAGAAGTGCAGGTTGTAGATGCAAGATCCAAACTAGTAAATAATATTAAACAATTATTCGCCAAAAGCGAGGTGAATAGACCGTGTTCAAAAATGGCGACCAATTATTCTCTTGTCTTTCTTGTCTTTGTGCTAATCATCCTCAGTAGCCTCACTTTGGAGCAAAAATTCTTTGAATTTTGTTCGTGCTAACGAGGCTAGTGAGGATGATTAGCATAATGACAAAAGATTAATTACTAAGCCGTCATTTATGAATACGGTCTATATCGGTGAATAAAAGCAGAGACAAAGTCGAAGTTTTTACTCACCCGATATTCACCGAGCGTTAAAGTGAATGATACGGAAGACCTTAGACAGCAATGACCAGAACAAGGTTGCTGACCACCGATTTTCGGTAAAGCAATGGTTTGCTGGGGGTACTCAGTCTCGCGGGCTCAAAAAACCTTGTTGTGGTCAATGTTATTTAAGGTCTTTCCAATAATACACCTTACTCCAAGATGGCCGCCATTTTAGAATTATTTTGTTTCCATGCAAATTGGCCCTTATGGCCTTGCTTTTAAACGTAAAATTCAAAAGAATATTTAACTTTGAACGAGGCCATAAGGGCCAATTTGCATGGAAATAAAATAATACTAAAATGGTGGCCATTTTGGAATAAGGTGTAGTGTATTAGTATAATTACATAGGTGATTCTTTGAAAAACATGCATTCTCTTTAAAACAATTTCTTCGCCTATCACCTCGATAAAACGGCTTGCGGATTTTTTTGAAAAAAAAAAAAAAACCGCTAAGATGGTTGTCACTTATTAACACCTCAAGTGCAACCAATCAGCGCAAATAATTTTCAATAATCATTTATTTAATTATACAATTACTGATTATTACCCCGGATTCCAAAAATGTAAACAACTTATCAACGACAACACAAAGCATCATGGTTAACGTTGGTTTGACTTTACTAAGCAAGCAAACAAGCAAACAAGCGAGTTTCAATCTTTCTTTGTCCTTTCCGTCCTTAGCTACACACAACAAAACTGTCTTACAGCTCTTAGTATCAAAAAAAACCCAGTGTTCCTTTGTCTGCTTTATTACAAACTTTAAGATGTTTTAGCAATTACTGGCAAGGTTAAAATGCCAAGACACCGCCGCTTTTAGTATCCGGCTCTGACAACTGGACTTACGTCTCAAAATCCTGTCCATTATGCGTTTAGACAACGCGCCAGAATTGACCATTGGCTGGACGGACAGGACGTCGAGCGGATTCGGCGAAACGGTTAGCAACTCTTCTCTGTCAACATTTCCCACGGCTACACTAATCACCAAAACCTTGTTGCTCTCCAAAGGTATCACGGCATCCGTCAGGGTGGCCTCATTGTCGCTCGGAGAATTGTTGTCAGTGAAAAGGACAAGAACTTTCTTGGCATTTGGACGTGCTGGTATCTCATTGAAAATCCTTTGGACTTCTTGAAGGACATTTCGTAAAACTGGTGGTCCAGTTAATGGAGCCTGCTTGTTTATTGCATTTTTCAGGTCATCTATGCTTGGAGGGAAGGTATGATTAAAGTTGATCACCCTCTGCAGTAGGTTACCGTAAATGATCATACTATAGTGGACTTTCCTGCTGCCGTATGTGCTGATGAATGTATTTATGTGCTTTCTCATTTCGTTATATATTTGGAACGAGTCTGCTGATGTTGCGCTCAAGGCAAACACGATGTCCAGTAGTGGGATGTTATCATCTGAGAATAAAGTAAAGAACTAAACTTTAAAAGGAGAAAAAACTAATTCACTTAGCCCAAAAGACTTTCATGCGAGCACAAGATCGTCAATGCGATATTGCATTAATGAAATCCAGGGTTTCCAAATCTACCGACAAAACAATCAACCAACTCAGTGTGCGAACATTATGAGATTACTTTAACTCACCAAGTCTTTGAGACAACAGATACTGGGAAGCTTTGGGAGCTTAAGCACGCGCGTTTTTGAGACGCGGACGGCAACCGGAAGAAAACATATCGCGTGGCCGGGCAGTGGTGTCTCCCAGATTTTTATACTAATCATCTCTAATGGAGAAAAGATACTTAAGAATATAAATGTGGTTGTGTGAAGACAAGTTACATGTAGAAGGGAAAATAGCTCACCTGCCGTTCGCGTCACAATTTGTCTGCATGACTGAGATTTTTTTTGAGATACCTTAACTTTTGATGTTCTACTAAAAAAAACCTTGATTTTATCGCTCTTTTTTGGTGATCTATCACTACTCAGGGAGAGTATGCTTTGGCCAGTCAGATCACGGGATTGGTGTTGTGGTTTTCTTTTAAACAAGGCGTCTAAGATTGTTCAGGAAGGTTGCTGATCATGATAGTTTTCTTGCCTACCGTTTACGGAAAGGTCACGTCATAACATAAGAGACTGAAAACACCCACAGCAGTGAAAAACAGCAACGTCTGCGAGTCACGTTTCTTCATCCGAGACCCAGGCAACGGGGCTCATCTCCAGTGACAAGCAGTAGCATGTGACTAATTACCATATGCGACTGCTTTGGCAACGAAGCTTGACGGAATCCCATGTAAAAATGAGATAGACATCATTGCGAGACAAACAAGACACAGTTTATAGCGTATTTAATTTTTACGTCCAAAGCTATAAGGCTTCGATTTAATAGTGAGCCATATTCAAAACTGACTTACCTTGGACAGGCGGTGAGGTGGATGCTGTCAAAAAAAAAAAGTGCATTTCATAAGAAAAACGTTTCTTCAAATTGATTGAGTGAGCATTGCTGTAGCCAGAAAAAAATATGACTGATGCAATGTCCATGGCTAACTTCTCCTCATAGGTACCTGTTTACGGTGTTTTTTTATGCCTGCATTTAAAGACAGCCCTGAGGTCCCGCAGTATTAACAAAACAAAACAAAAACAAACACGAAAAAAATGACTGAGGCAAGTGTGCCTTGGACTGCCTCATACTGGCTAAGGCCCTGGAGAAGACATGCATACTAAAAGCTGAAATAAGAGTACTAAATAGTTTTGACCGTCGTAAAATTGTGTCTATACGTGTAATTGTCAGCATATTAGTTCGTTTCATAATTTTGGAAAGTATTGATTCAAAAGCATAAGAAATACCATGCATTTAGCCCAAATCACAATGATTAGTCCGGACCCTTGCAAATCACAGGTAACCAATTGGATGCAACATCAGCAACAAACAACAACAAGAAACAAAGCAATGCAACAAAACAAAATAAACAATAAATAAACAAGAGGGCAATTGCTTCACCAAGTGGTAATTTTGAGACAACTTCCGGTTGTCTACGGATCGTACTGTAGTCGATCGCAAAACCAGGAGAAAAATTGCTTTATATAATTATAAACAAAGTAAAGACCACTTATTTTAAATCTCAAAGTGAGCAATCTTAAGATAACTTACGTGGCTCTATGGTTGGTGGAGCTGTTCATTAAACAACAAAAAAAAAAGAAAATCATATTATTACTTATTCATAATATACATGAGACAAGCAGCGCGCGTATCACGTATTTTGAATCACTCATCCAAATTTTGCGACATCCACGGCCCGCACTTCAATCACTGACTAGCTATCTGTGAGTTTCTTTGCATCACTGACCATTGAGTTTGGTTTATGACCTCTTTTGCACTGAATTTCTGCACTATGTCACTTGAAAACTGCATTTCTCTTAGTCAATCAAAAGTTAGACCATAGGGAGATTTCGCAAAACTTTTTGTAGGGGATGCGTGACACTTTCGCGTTACGTTTACGGCAAACGTTAGGCTGACATAGGCATTTTGCCGAAAGCCAAACAAACCTGATTGATTTAGGATCTTTTCGTCCCTGTTAGGACCTGGTATCAAATTACTTCTCAAAGAAACAGGACAAGTTAGAAGAAGAGAATTTTCATGCTTTCATCACAAGTAGCAGCCTGCCCTTTTACCTTTGCCATTTCTAGTAAACCCAATGGAAAATCTCTCTCACAAAAAGCATCGAGCACGTGAAATTAGGCGATCTGAGAAAACGTTCACTTAAAGTGCTGATTTCGCTCTTAATAACGGCGGAGCTCCAAGTATTATGTGTATGATAAGACTATACTGTAAAAAAAAAAAGGAACTTAAGTGGTATAAACATAGTTAATATATCGAGATGGTTATGAAACTCAACAAGTTTCTTTGTTTTATGTTTTTGTTTGCTAATTTAGCCCCGACCATGCACAAAACACACCCTTTTTTCTAAATGAAAGCCAATCGAAGGTTTCGATTGATTTATTCACACTCAGTTGCGAACCGAGGATAAAAGACTGTGCATGGTCATGGTCATGTCAACATGAAGTGCAACTATAATGTTCTCGCTTTTAAAGTTTCCAGAGTTTCATAACCAACCAGTCCATTTATATGAACTATGGTATAAATAAATAGTAACAATAATCATAATCATAATCATAATCATCTTTATTTCTCTTAAGATAAAAGACATACCTTAAGTTACATTTGAAAATGTCGAAAAAAAATTAAGAAATAAACTATTCAAAAATCATATTTAAAAAGAAGCCTATTCCCTAATACATTCTTAAATCTCTCAGAATTTATTTGCGGTTGATCATGATAAGCAGTTCTGTTCCTAATATGATACTTTATTTCTTCCTTTTTTGGAATATTATTACTGGGCAGGTAGTCAGGGTCAACCGAACGTACCTTAAAGAGCTTAATTCCAATCTGCCTTTTCCAAAAGTTCTCGAATGTCAATTCTCTTAGATGTATAATTCCTTTTAAAACACCTTTCTAGAAAATTTTGTATGACCGTGAATCTGAGCCTACGGCATCATAGACAGACAAGCCATAAGTGGAATTCGGTAAGACCAAGGCACGAAATAGACGGTCTAATTCACGTTAACTGAAACCTTCCTTGCCCTGGTTACAAATACAATAACAAATTAATGAACCAACATTAACGCAACTCACTTGGGCAAGGACCGTTGCTGCAGTCCAAGTCGAACTCTGTTGCATTTCCAAAGCAGTCATTTCCTCCATTGGAGGGTGGTGGATTTGTGCAATTCCTTATTCGGTCTTGCTTGCCTTTTCCACATGATGGTTTACATGGAGTAAAATACCACGCTGACCAGTCACCGTCCACTAAAGTAATACAAATGTCAGGAGACCACGAAGTAGAGCCTCCATATGCACTATATCCTTGAGTCGATCTTTGCGCGTGTCTTTCTATTTTTAGAACTAACCCTTCAGGATGAGACTCATATTTACATAAATTTTCATCAATTTGCATACATTGTTTTTGTTATTTTTGTCTTCGTTAGACAATGAATTTATTCTGATTGGCCATTTAAAACAGTGCGTGCAGAGCAGAAGAACCCGTATATATATTAGTCCTTATTGCCCCCAATGGGGCATAGGGCCGAAGAACTCGTGGGGTTTTAAAAATAGAACGGTATGCGCAAAGGTTGACTCATAGGGCTTGTATGGGAGAGGCAAGCTCCTACTCATGGGCTACTGAAATGTTTATTGTCTTCATAATTCTAGTAACCATAATGGTGTCGATAGCAATTGACTATGATGTTGGAAATGGGAGCGGAAGACTAAAGTAAAGTTACGACGTCTTGCAGCAGTTTAGTAGCCTGGATTTGATACCCCAAAGCGAAAGAAATAGGTGGCAGAAAGGTAGTCTTTTGTTTAATAGCGTACTCGTCGATTATGGTGGCAACGTTGATGTAGATACTTATAAACAAGGAAATGCTGGACAACAAATTGCTACCCCCTTTGGAAATGAAGCTTGAATATGCACACTTTTCTTTTTGTTTTGTCGAGTGGGTGAAAATGAAGAGCATGATAAATACTAACGAACTATCATTATCAACCACATATCGTTGTCAGCGTAGTGTTTGTCATCGTCGATATTATTGGCATACTACTTTGAACATCAGCAGAAGTCCTTAACCTCTCTAAGTTGGCCTTGGACCATCAGCTTATAGTATTATCTTAACTTAGAATATGAATCCTGCCAAATAATGGCCAATCAGATTGGGTCTGATGACCACAACGATTCTGATTGGACCGCAACGAAATAACCGCTTAAGATATTGCTTGTGCTAAATACCATAGCCGCAGCCACTCGAAAAATAGATAAAACCCTTCACTGAGGGTCCCCATTTCATCGCATATCGACGCTTTATGAAATGGACGTCTGGCACCCGTGATGGAAGGGCTTGGCCTTTTGTAATCTTTGGAAAGTCAATTTAAATACTGCTTCTTCAATCGCACCTGGACAGGGAATTAGGTTGCAATCTCGAGATTCCTCGTTCGGACCAGAGCAGTTCAATCCGTTATATGCTGGCGGTGGACTGTCGCATACACGAATTCTATATTCTTTTCCCGGACCACAGCCTGCTGAGCATTGTGACCAGTCGGTCCAGGTTGACCAATTACCATTAACTGAAACAGGAATACCGAAGAATATGTCAGACAAAAATGATTTTAAAAGGAGCTATCAGCGAAAAAATGTTTCGCATTGAAGTCAACAACTTTACCACCTTGAGCTGGCTTATCCTGTCAGCGAGTGATTCCCGCTAAAGGCGTTCTTCCAATGAAACTCTTAGCTGGCACGATCGCAGTTTAAATTGTACGCATTAAAATGAAACCTGGAGTGAAACAAACGTTTTTCCCGCTGTCAAATCCAGTGCTTTCTGGGGAATGCGGAGGACATTCTGAGCCAAAGTCGACCGTCAACGGTCTATTTAATACATGGCTCTTGCCAATTGAAGAGTTCTACAATTACATTATCCCATTTACAGAGAGAGAGAAGAAAAAGCGCTCGATTTTCAGCAAAATGTCCAAAGAGATAATTAGCCCGAACAAATGGTCGTGGCACACATTTTTCATGGAAAATTGAACTCTTCTGGCTGACATTATTCGATTTGCATTTTATTTTAGTAGCAAAAGGGTAATTCACCTGGACAAGGGGTCAGGTTACACACTTCTATATCAGCACTTGGTCCCTGGCAAGTGTTGCCACCGTGGGCCGGAGCTGGGCTATCACAGGCTCGTCGTCTAAGCCTTGTTCCTGCACCACATGTTACGCTGCAATTTGCCCATTGATTCCAATTTCCATATTTTCCGTCGACTAAGAAACAGCAAGTATTACAATCTTGTCAGCTTTAGGCAGGAGTCCAAAAATTAATAAATTGCTATTTATAAATATGCACACTTCGAAGTTCAACTTTCAACGGACGACTTCCCATTATACTGCCGCCATTTAGGTTTCAGTGACACTTGACTGAGTAGTGCTTACTACAGTTTTCTGAAGGAAAATAGCAAGATTTTCAAATCTGTGAAAGTTGTGATTGGTGCGTTTGTAAGGTCGATCTTTCTCGTTTCTAATTGCTTGAGTTTTTTCCAATTGCTAAGACTACGATCTAAAATTCGACACTAGACAAGAATCATCTCTTCCGATGACGCAATTAATGTAAAACTTAATGCGTGCATTTCTGGATATAAGTGGAAATTTTTTGAATAACTTGAGGTCACTTGTCAGAGGTCTGGAAAATCGACCTCCGCCTTCCGTTCGTCGCTTAAAAATACTTCTGCGTTAGTTCCCTTTTGTTCAATTACAAAGCAGATGCAAAAAAAATGTGGAGTCAGTCATGATACGAATCTTGCTTTCCACCAGCACTAAGTACGGGAAAATACGTGGCTTGCTCGTTAAGTTACCTACTTGGACAAGAATGGTTGTTGCATGCCTCAGTTGCTATCGAATCCCCAGTGCAGTTGTTTCCTCCGTTCTGGGGTGGAGGGTTTGTGCAGGTGCGAGATCGAGATCGCGTTCCTCCAGGGAAACATGAAGCACTGCATGCTCCCCAAACCCCCCAAGAAGACCAGTTGCCATGGGTGATATCTAGTGTAATAAAAATAAATAAATAAAAAGGACTAACAAATAGCGCATCCACTATGTTCTAGCAGGGCCATACATAAGAGGTCATTCCCAAGTTCACTTGTCCAAAGCGAAAGTGTGTCAAGTACATATTTGTTATGAAAAGAAATAACAGTCATTGCAAGAATCGCTTTGAAAGGTTGGAATGATTGTTCATAACCCTTTTTACTAAAGAGGCAAAGAGATATGCCAAGTTTATCTGTCTTCCTTTTAATGTTAAACAACAGCTATTGCTACACAACAAAGGGCCGTAAAATAGATGAGATCGGAGTTTATTTTAGCCAGCCTTTCTTGTTGAAAATTAATTATTTATGAGATAATAGTAATGGAGATATAACTTGGCCGCACCTATCACATCACTTTCATGGCGGCTAACAATTCTATGAGAGATAGATTATCAACACCGGAGGTTCCCCCCCCTCCCGTACCCCACATACACCGGAGGTTCCTCCCCCCGCCCTTCCTCCTCCCGTACCCCAAACACACACACACACTAACGTCCCAAAATTTTGATTAAAAGGAAGGGTTGTGAAACGCGGCCCACGGTTTATAGTCCTTATCCGTGAATACTTGGGAGTCTTTTAGAACCATTTGCAGATGAAAAGGATGCACTTTCTCCTAAGTTATTTTAAATAAACTGGATATTGTTCCGACCAGGAGTGTGAGCATGCGGTCTCCAAAAGGAAAGTTCGATACCCAACCAACTCTGAGCCACCGGACGTCGGTAAAAACATGTGGGAGAAACAATTGAGCGTAAACCGAGCCAACGGATCAGCCATATTTGTTCCTTCTAATCTTCATGGGCTACCCCAAATATGTGTCTTAAATATTGGACTTTATTAAAAACTGAAATACGGGTATCAGTTTTCCAACATTTTCATTGGCTCGCCGGACACAGGCTATCAGTCTACATTCCTGCTTTACCTAAGGAACGCGGCAGCAATAAGGCGAGCTGAAAATAATTTTGCAGCTCTGAGAAAAAAAAGGCCGACGAAAGCCGTTTTGGAACGGAATTGACCGAGGCAGAAATCGCTCCTTTGGAGGAAGAGTTTTTGATCCTGGAGTTTATTCTACTCGGGCTTACTGTATAAGAAATAATTATAACCAACTCGGCGCGTCATCTATCACTTCATATCCAGCGCGCCTTCATAGAATAATTAACAACTATATATCCAGGATCTCATGACTAGGAGCGTACAACTTCATTGTATTTGTGGAACGGCGTTTTTGGAGACCGAGTGACTTTTACTAGATTGATTTTCAGCGAAACCACACCTTTCCAGCTAATCACAAGTCGTGCATTAGAAATTGTTACCCATGGGATTGAGAATGGTCATTGGTGTAAACCAAATCTTTTTATTTAAGAAGTCGTCCAAAAATGGCTTGATCTATGAAAATCTCGTTACATAGACCTGGTATTTGGAGTTGTAGGCTACTGGTTATGGACTCCTAGGAACTCACAGTCTCTGAAGTCGCGAAAAGGAAGAATTCATGTACTTACTGTCACATTTTCCTACATTGCACATGTTCGTTTCACTGGGTTGTCCTACGCAGTCAAGGCCTCCGTGAGCAGCTGGTGGATCACAAGTTCTAGATCGCATTGTTTGACCATCACATGATTTGCTGCACTGTGCCCAGGCAGTCCACTGAGTCCACACTCCGTCTCCTAGTTTCCGAAGGACAGGAAATAAAATTTCAATAATAAAAGGTAGAAAGAATTAATTGGTAGATGTGATTACATCCTGTTCTAGCCCGCGCAGCTGGGCGGGTTGTTTTATCACGGGAGTTTCAACATGGGCGTTTTGGCCGAGAATGTTATGGTAAAGAGTAGTTTTGGGATTTTCACTTGCGGGTCCGCTGCTCCTCGCTTTCGCGGTGAGGCGTGAAAATATTCCGCCAGCTACGCAGACAAATTATGTTCCTGCTTGTCGTGCTATGTTCAACAGGCCAAAAGTATTCTTTTTTTTGTCAGTTTTTTGTTTTTGTTTTAACAAATAAGAAAGGACTTCTTTTGAGATGGTGAGTTTCACTTTTTCATTTCCCGGAAAATTGGATATCGCTATACACCTTGTTCCAAAATGGCCGCCATTTTAGTATTCTTTTGTTTGATTGCAAATTGGCCTCGTTGAAGGTAAAATATTCTTTTGAATTTTGCGTTTCAAAGCGAG
>NC_090875.1:16363556-16413556 GCF_036669935.1 Montipora foliosa
GAATCCTATCGTTGTATCTTCTGGTAATTACATTAAATTTTTTTCCAATCTATTCAAATAAATATGACCTACATGTAGACAATTTATTGCTTCTCATAAAAAGGTGTACAAACCATTGCAATCGTCACAAATCTTTATCTCTTCGTTGATACCAGAACATGGGTTTCCACCAAACACTGGTGCAGGACTTGAACATGTCCTGGTGCGTTTGCTTTCCCCGAGGCAAGCAAAAGTGCATGGGCCATATTCCGACCACTGTGACCACTGGCCATGCACTGGGGGCATTGCTAAAATTGAAAGAATGATGAAGAATTAATAGAGAGTAGAAACATCAACCTGACCATGTTTTGTAAACTCCATAGAAATATGATTTTAGATGTCCCTTAATTAATAGGAACACGGGTTCCCTTGACGTTCCCAAGCGCATAACATCATTATAGGTTATGATTAGAATGGAACCCCACTCCAAAATAAGGTGAGACACTTCTTAAGACATATACAGGTGTAGCATGTGGCGACGTTACGTGGCAAAGTGCTAACCCATATTCGCAGATAAAGAACACTCTGTTTAGGCAGCGAATAACTGCTGGGTTAGGCTGGTGACACCACAGGCGCCCCAAGCTCAGTGTGAACAATTTTTTTCATTCCCCTGGGTCTTCCGACGCGAACGTTTTCTCTCAGATGCTAATAATAAAATCTCACCGGCTTCAGTAAGTCCAGCCACAAAATATTCGTAGAACAATATCCTACGCGAACAAAGTTTATTTACATGTCAATATCTATTCCTTGGAAACTTGAGTCAATGCAGTCATGCCGGGAGACCCAGGGGAATTAAAAAAAAATTGCGCTTGATAAACGACGGGAACAAATTTTATTTGCATAATTAAAGTTAATTTCTTGAAGGCTTGATAAATACAGTTACGAACGCGAACAGACTACTTCGTACAAAATCCTATAACTAATAAAAGCGGCATGAACGCGCAAAAGTTTGTTTACTACGGCTTTCATTCTCGCATCTTTCAGTGCTTTCCGGCTTCGCGAATGTGTTTTAACTTTGTCAACGAAGGAGGCGAGACTGTGATTGGACGACTGAGTCAATGCAGTCATGCCAGTAGACGCAGGGGAACAAACTATATTCTGCCACCCCGGTAAGGATCAGTTTGTTATCAACGGTCGAGGCCGTGGCCACTTTTGTGCTAAAGCACCGCCTTTGTATGCTGTTTTGTTGCAATATTCACCGCCTGACGTTGCTCGCAGGACTGCTATTGCGTTGATAGTGGGTTAAAATTGTCAATTGATTCTGATGTGAAATTGAGACAGTGGGAATATTTTATCAAGGAATATTTGACTCAAATTGGTGGCACCTGAGAATTTAATCTCCAACTCTGGGATTTTATTGTAACCGTTGACAACCACGAAATTGTGAAATGGCTCAAGTCGCGTCGGATCTGGAAAATAACCACACAGGAAGGAAGCTATCCACGATAAAAATGAGGCTAGGCTTTTTAATTGAGATATTTTTTTTCATATAATTATCTTCTTAAGCTCTTTATCGGGATTCGCGATTCTCATACCAATCCATATATTTTTGTCGCCCATGCTCACACTGAGCTTGAGGCGCTTGTGGTGACACTATATTGAAAGCTTTAGTAACATAGTTTGGTACATTATGTACACAAAACTAAGTGTCTCACCTTATTTTGGAGAATCAGTTCTGCACGATCACAAAATAAAATTGCAACTCACTGGAATGCCCTATTTACAAGGAGAGAGCAGGGTAACCCTACTTCTAGGGTTACCGTAGTAGAAGGGTCAAAGATAGCCCGCGTTTACAAGAAAAAATTGACAGGTGGGGTAACCCCATCACCCGGGAAAACTCTAAATGACCTTGGTAACCGCACCCGGCTAGAGACCAACAAAACGTTGTACCGGGTAGCTGAGTTATCCCTAGCAGAACGTTGACAAGGCAGGTAGGTTTACCCTGGTGCTAGCGGAACCCAAGCGCTCAGACAGGGTTACCCTAGCATCAGGGTAACCCTATCTGCCTTGTAAACATATTGCTCAAAAATAGAAGAAATGTGCGACTGCTAGGGCAACCCTCCTGCTGGGGTAACCCTGGCACTAGGGTAACCCTCCGTCCTTGTAAACTGGGTTTAAGTTGAACGTCGTTTTTACATTCTTGTGATCGATTTTGCCTCAGAAATGTCTTTCAGAGTTTAAGAAAGTGGCTTCACTTGCAATTTAAGAATATTTTCACTTAAGCGCAACTAGTTAATTAGCTTCATTTGCTTTTGCTAGGTATTGATAGTTCCAAGCTTAGTTGTTTTTCGTGATCTTTTTCTGTGTCCAAAACACACTTGATCAAATCCCCCGGTTTTTTTTTTACCCTGCCCTACTGTCGGCATCCTCACAAACTATGTAATTACCAGTTTGACAGCTTTCTACGCCAACTCGCATACAGAGGTCACCCGTCATCGGTTCTATCGGATTGAATCTAACATAACGAGCTTGAATTGGAATTGTGAGGTTCTGGTCCGTGATTATTGTTCCATTCTGAAAAGGCCCTCGGAATTGCTTTGAAATAAAGGAACACGGTGCTCGTCAATAAACAAAACTGATGAAATACATGATTGAAGGATAGCTAAAAGTAACAAACTAGTTTTATCCTCTTCTCTATCCTGCCTAGCAAGCGTTTCCGTGCGGGGAACTTGGAAGGGCTATTTTATGTTTTGGCCTCGCGAAAAATGGGGCGAGGCATTGGTTTTCTGCGCTTGCCCTGTTCTTGCGCGGCCAGAAAAATGTATTCGCTTCTCGTCTGTAGGAAACGTTTGCTACGCAGGCTGCCTCGTCTCGCTTCTACTGAATTTGCTAAGTACGTTCTTTGCTTCCTGGCAAATCGTGATCAAGATGGAGATAGAATGCAAAAAATGAAACAATCCACCGTCCGGAAGTAGAGATATAAACGAATAAAGTTGCAAAATGAGGAAAAATGAGGGGGTTAAAAGATCAGCATTAGGGCCGATTTACACGGTACGATTTTGTCACAACGGCTTACGACAGGCCCACGACATGATTTACGATTGTTGTGTGCGTCAGAAAAAAATGTCGTAGCATTTTAAAACATGTTTTAAAACGCTGCGACAATCGTAAATCACGTCGTGGGCCTATCGTAAGTCGTTGTCGCATGCGACAAAATCGTATCGTGTATATCGGACCTTACGCAACAGGACGGTAAAATGATGAAAACGTATCGCGCGAGACTGTGCATTCCCAATATCACGCGACATTTTTTCGTCATTTTGCCGTCCTGAGTCTTCCAGCCGTCCTGTTGCGTAAGCTCCTGATTAACGTATGCGTCACCCGCTCATTTGAGTCCTTGCGCGAGTGGAGCTACAGGCCAACACAAACGGATTTAAGTGGCCATTAAATCGTTTGTGTAGAATTTTCGTGGTTTTCGTGAATAGGATATGTCTATTTATATTCCATATACATAGGAATTAGAAGAAAGGTGAGGGGAATTAGAGGTATTTGTTTATTTCTGGTGACCCATTTGAATCATGAGCTGACGCGAGCATTTAACGATTTTTTTGTACGTCAGAAAAATGTCAGAGCATTTTAAAACATGTTTTAAAACGCTGCGACAATCGTAAGTCATGTCGTAGGCCTGTCGCGAGCTTGTCGCAAGCGACAAAAATTGGCCCTAAGGACGTTCGCGGCCATTGCTACCGTTGCATTCTTACAGCGCACGCAAATTCACATGCCAAGTCATGCATCGAGCGCGCGCGCTAAGTACTAAAATGGACAATGATAGGGCAGATGTTCATTGCTATAGCTTTGCTTGGATTTAACGATCTTGAATGTTCGGTGACCTCTACTTTTCTTTTCAGAAACAGATTTTATTTACAGATATCTCTATATTGTTAAAAAAGGAACAAAAAAGTCAATGTGAGAAGTTAAAAAAAATTCAAGATTTCTGTCCTCGAGACATGGAATCCTGCCATCTTGCAGCTGCAAGGCGCATGAAACTATGGTCGCTAAATGGGGACTTGTTCTTTAAAGAACCTCAACAGTTAAATAAATTCACTTGATGGGTCCACTTAAACAACGTTTGGTAGAGAACATTGCACTTCAAAGATGTAATTGCAATGTTCTTGGGCTAATAGACACTGTGGCCTTATTCGCTACAGAAGCCGGATTTTTTCAGATTTAGGGAGTTCTTCCGGGCAAGTTCCCTCCAAAAAGAAGTCGGTGTCCCCCCCCCCTTTTTTTTTCATTTTTTTTTTCATTTCTGATATCACTAACTCATCATCTTTCAATAGTAAAATTTGCAGAAAAAAATAAATGTTAGAAAATTTTCGCGCGAACGTCCTTAAGCCTCTTTTGCATGTAGTTTTAAACAAAAGAAAATGTGCCTGCAGGCTCAACTCCAATAAGGTCCATTGCAGAAAACTGAAGAACATTTGAAAAATACTTACATAGGGCATCCCGTTTGAGCCAAGGATATGGGAGAAACTCACACCGTCGATACTTGTTAATGCTAGGTATGCAGACACTGATATTTTTGATTCGGGCCTTCCTTGAACCAGAAGCCGGTCAAAGAATGCAACGAAACCTGCAACATGTAACTGAGGTTAATTGAAAGATTTATCATCCAATACCAACATGTCCCTTATGTTTCAACGCTGCTTGAGCGCTCTTCAGGAATAAATGAGTTTCGTTTGCACTGAATTATCCTCACCCGTGGTGCTATGAGACAAAGTTAATAAGCCAAGATCAAAATATGAACTTTTCAGGTAATTATTCAGAGTTGTTTAAAGGTCACAGCCTTACCCAAATCTACCGTGAGAGACTGGTTTAAAGAAATAAATTCCGAACACCAGTAGTCCTCAGAATCTATTGCTGCGAAATCAGGTCCTTCGTTACTGGACGATGCAGAGAACTTCGCATTGGTGGGAGTAAGCAGATTGACACAGCCAGGAGCTGCACCTGAAGTAAAAGAAACGAAACACTATTATAAACAATACTGACTACCTTGATAGAATAAAAGAACCAATAGCCAACTCTGCAAAATAATGAAAAAGAAGATACTACACTGCTAGTCAAAGAAACTCGATCTCAATCGTTGAGGTTTCGAGCTCGAGTCGAGTTTTGAGACGTTGGAGGCTTTCCGAGAATTTGTCGAGTAGAGAAGTGCGAGACTCCTAGTGGCGAGAACAAAGGACTTCTCGCTCGATTAGTTTTTTACTCAGTTTTTACACCTCTTGAAGTTTATCTTACACATGAAATCTCAACCAGTCCATTCGTTTAACATGCGGCTGCAGGGTACAGCGGGAAGGGAAAATTTAAGTTGAAAAGTGTAACGGAGAAAACAAAAATAATATGTTGAAGTATTCAGTTGCATACCGTACGTGTAATAACACTACTCTTTGTGTTAAAACAGAGTGGAACAAAATTTTAACAATTCCCATTCATTTCGCTTTTCTTTGGGCTGCAGTTATCTGCATTAAAACTGAGTTTAAGGAGAAGGGCAAAAGCGCTCCATTGAGAAAACCCTTTTGCTTGAAACAAGAAGTTATCTCAGCCTATTAGCTCAGGGCGCGAGGGACGAGCAGGCAATTGAATGAGGCGATGAGAAGTCAAATCAAATACAATAATTAAAGTGCCCCTGTGACCAAAAAATCAATTCATATTTTTCTTTGGATTTCAAAACTATGTTAACAAAACACTAAGTGACCCACGTTTTAAGCCTTGATTTCAAAAAGACACCTCTTTATTTTAACTGTAATTTTTCTATTTAATGGTCCGCCATTACTAACATTATGTTCTTGAGAGAGCTGGATCGAGGAGAAAATGACTTCAAAGGCTCACTAGTTTAAGAATCCAATACGTGTGTACGCTGCAGAATTAATATGCAGCACAGGGGTTTTGGGCTTTCAGACTTTTAGACTCACGCTTTGCATATATAATAAGCTGCGTTCACACGCTGAAATTTTAAGCTAGTTAGCCTCTGACGTCACTTTTCCCTGGATCCAACCGTCTGAGGTCCAATCGGTCAGTTTTGAACGTGAGTAATGGCGGACCGTGAAATCCAAAACTTACACTTAAAGTAAACGGCCTTTGGATAAAAATCAAAGCTCAACATTTTTCCAGTCAGGTGTTAAGCAAACACACTTTCAAAATCTGAAGGAAAAAAGGAAGTGGTTTTTTTGATCACAGGGGCACTTTAAGCTGATCGAAAAGACCTGCCGGACAGCAATCCACAACTGCAAGTTTACCTCCAATCAGTGGAAAGAAACACAAAATATAGCCACCGTACCCTAAATAAAGTGGTTGATGTCAAGAGCTCACTTAAAATTAAATCTGTTTCACTTTAAAAATTCAAGTAACTGTTATGTTATGAAATTTCCTAAGTAATTGTTTTGTTGTCATGACGAATCTCTCAAAATCAACGCGATAATTCAGAAGCATACTTTTGTATTACTGTTGTCTTTCGTTTAAATTATTGTCTTGATGCACGTATAAATTGATTTGGGCTTAAATAATCCCTTTTACTCTGCTTTTAGAGTAAAAATCCGTCGAGGAACAGCTCAACATCTAAGTTGTATTTGTATGTATTACAATTATGGCGCAAAATATATCTGACAAGAAACTGCCTTGTGCAGGTTGGATAGCTATTGTTTGAATTGGCCAGGGATTGTCGTAACTGCATTATCTCATGCTCCATTTTACATTCAAAAAATGAGCTGAATAATGCACACATTTTGATTGACTTTTAAAGAACTTTTAGTTCTTTATTACATAAAACAAATGAACGCGTCTGTTCAGCAATAGATCACAGAAGACGTCAAAATGTGATAAGAATATCAGTGACGTTTTTGTTCTCACCGCATTTTGACGTCATCTTTGGTGCATTTGCTACTTCCCACATCCCATAATGCAATTCGTTTTGGGGTTTACTTTACATTAAAAAAACAATACAAGTTATTTACTCTTAGCTTGGGACTGTATCATGCTTCAGTGGAACTGAATATCCATTGTTTTAAATCAAAGAACCCCCCAAAATGAACTGTACTGTAAGATTGGTGAAAATGGCGAATTCTTAAACAGACGTACAGTTTCATGGAGCCCATTTGTTACTAAAATGATACAGAAGCTGGAAAATAATATTTACGAATCAGACTTGAGACATCTCATTAATGAAATGTAGATCACTTGGATATATATTTTCCTACGACTTTTAAGACTAACTTTGATAACTCAACAGAAAATTCTGAACCGCCCCTAAAAATAATACGGAGTTTAAGCAAAGACGACGGCTACGGCAACAAAAACGTCAGTCCAAAATATAACTTAGCGTTATCGCAAGCATTTCGCGATTATTCCGTCTTGTTCACTCTGTGCAATACAGGCAACTATCCTGTAACTGAATGGGTGCAAACGGTTTTAAAGTCAAAACAGAAAATTACTGTTTCATTGTTATATGCTTGCGTTGTCGTCAAAACCTAAAATTTGGCGATTTCACGTTGTTGATTTGTGGAGTAAGGCAGTCAGAATGCACGGAAATTCGTGCAGCACGAGTATTTTCCCATTTTTAACCAATAATATTCTTGCTTCGTGGCGTTGCCATAGCAGTAGCCGTCGTTTTTAATTAAACTCCCTAATGAAATAAGAGCGAAGGGTAGATTCGAACCTGCGACACGTGCGCTTCGCGCTTCCGTTTGGAGCACATTCGTACACCAATTCGACCGCCCAAACGAAACCCGAACATGATTTAAGAACCCATTGATCGAATGACCCAGTGAGCACCTGAAGGCCCCTCTATATATTCCTCATTGAGACTTCGTCATCAATGAAGTAAAAAAGGCGCAAAGTCCCTCTCTTTTAGAGACCCCAAACGTAGTAAGTGATCGAAGGAATGACTTTTCAGTATAGAACTCTTTAAAGAGTTGTGAAAAATTATTACAGTTACTTTAGAAGGAGATTTTTGTTGTACCCTCTTGTAAAGGTCAGAAGGTTTTTTCTCCTGTAGTGTTGGCTGCATGTATCAGTTGTTTCCTTCAGGAAGTGGGTTTCTTGGTGCCATTTGAGGCCTTTTTCACAAGTATTATTTCATTTGAAATATTTCGTTGATCGTTGATGTCAATTGCATGTGCGCATTTACGTACAGAAATCGGTCTATGTAAATACCACATTCCTCTTTTCGCTGTCATTTTCAGTCCCTGGAGCCGTTGTAAAACGTTAACACACACGAATCTGACCTCTATTCCACTGATAGGTTTCAGAACTGAGACCAAGGAAAGTTGGAATTGGTCATTTTCTGCTGAGCATGTAGAAATTGTTTTTCGTTAGGCCAAGGTCGACGACGGAACTACAAACTTGTGGCCTGGTTTTTTTTCGGGATCTATAATTATTGCCTAACTATAAATGTGGAAACCGAAAGTTTAAAGGTAGCTCGGCGATCATTTCCTTGAAAAGTGCCGCATCAGCGTTTGCTAACTCTATTGCAGCCAAGTTCGTTACCCTAAACCAGTAGTTTTTCCCCATTTACTATTTGGCTGTTTTCTAGTTCTATTCTAGCTTTTCCAGTGTAATAAAGTTGGATTTCTAAATGACTTCAAAACGCCGGGTATTGTTCTCTTTGACAACATATATAACGGCTGTGACGTCGGTGTAACTCACCAATACGAATTATACAACTTTTTCTCTGAGGAGACCACTGAATTTGAGTCGAAATACTTCAATATCATTATATAATTCAGTCACAAGACCTCTTGCCATCATTAGTTATTTCCTCAATGCATTTTCGGTTCCCATGAAGCTCCGGAAGGCCATTCCTTACATAATACAGGCTGTCTGCTATTCTTGCATTTATACAAAAATGATTCTCATTGAATGGTAATTGAATAAAAGGCGTCTAACCCTCGTCTCCCACTTCTCTTAAAAAGGGAAATAACATGAAACCCACTTGTTTTCATTTTAATTTTTTTCGCGTCATTTTAGTCAAAGTTCAAAAGCAATTAACTCCTAAATTGATAGAATTCCATTTTTTCTCTGTATTCCATGTGCGGTTTTCGCTACCGAGAGTAATATTGCGACCAAAATATGTTTCGGTACTGCTGCGGTAAATTGGGCTTGTCAGTCAATCAAGACTTGAGTGCAAACTGAAGCTCTTTGCTTGCATGTTTTTTTGTTCACCGTGGCCCACAGAAGGCTTTTCTTGGCCACACCGGGTTGGTGTTAGCGTGTGTCTCCTTGCTTCTATCGTTGCTTTTTTTGTGTTTTATCAATACAAACTTGTGCCTGAAAATTTTCGGGCATACCTCTCTGCGGCTGACACTCATCTCTAAGATGTTATGAGAGAAGTTGCTCTTGCAAAAAGAAATGTCATGATATATTCCACTCATGAAGGCGATGAATATTAGCTTAGAAGTTTAATATTGCAACATGCTTGCCAAAGCGTTCAAAGAATGCGACATAGTCGCGCTTAAAGGCCATGTTTCGGAGAAACATAGATGCCAGTTGCAAAAAAAAAGCACTGTTATTCCGATTTATTAATCTTTGGAATTCTCTATGAAATCACATACGTACATCGTGAATATTTCACAATTTTCGTTTTCATGTGCTTCAAGGTGACCAATATCTTGGAAAAATTATCAAACATTTACTGTTTCTAAGAAAACTTAGATTAACCCATGTTTAGCTGGCATTAAGACTTAAATGTACTTCATAGACATTTCAATTAGTGGACAAGAGCAGTCGAAACCTTGTCACTTGTCACTGAATTTAGACGCCCATATCTAGTTCCTCCTTGAAATAAACTATGCTGTATTGATTAGCAAATTATTCTCGCAAAAACTACTCAGTTAATACACCAGAGTTGTTTTTAATGGATTTTCCTTTTCAAAGGTCAATAGATGATTGTCTAAGAGAAAGGAAACGATAAAATGCAGAGGAAATTTAATAAGTACTAGACGAAAAACAAAACTTGAGAAAAAGTATTAAAAGTCTCCGTCCACACTATTAAGTATTCATATAAATACTCCATCGAAGGTGTTTCGGCAAAGTGTTTACGCAATTCGTCTTTGAAAGACGTTTAAAAAATACAACGGCAAGCAGACGCAGTTCGTTAAATATGAAAAAAAAAAAAAAAAACGGCTTCAAGACCATGCATTTTTCGTTCTCTGAGGGAGGCGCGAATTGATCAGTGCTCCTTTGAGACTAGCAAAAAGGATTGGTGAAAAGGAACTGGAATAAGCAAGAACAAAAAAAGAAAAGGAAATATTTTGGTCATGTTTAGCTGATGAAACTTATAAGGGACTCGAGATACAAGAAAGTGAAGAAATCCCAATAAAGATAAATACTGAAACACTCGGTATGCTTTAGCGAAGGACGCGCAGTATTGCGGTTATTTGTCGAGAACTGCTTAATGCGTAGTTCCCAGTAACTTAATACTTGCAGGATTGGAGAGAGAAAATCGTTTTTCAATCGAAACATTATTATATAGTAGGGGAGAGTTTTCTCTCTTTTGTATGACTCAGAGGAGAACAATTTTGACAAAAACCAGTCTTCGATATCAGCTTCTTCGAATTAAAATCAAGTCGTCTTCTTGACAGTATTATTAAGTTATTTGAGATAGAAAAGGTATTACAGTACTTAGTTGTGTAAATTTCTTTCCTTAGCAGGAAGTTAAAAAAAGTGGCTAAAGGTTAATGCTAAAAGATTCCTACCTCCGTAAGAGTAAACGGTTCCTCCCGCTTGTAAAGACAGAGACAAAACTAGGACGATCGCTGTAAGCAATTCCCGGTAAGGGAAGGCCATTTTTGATTTGGTTGAGCGTTTTTTGCGGTAAATGGCCGGGCAACTCTTGGAACATCGACAATGATCTCACTCTTTTTGTTTTCGTATGGAAGTTCACACGGCGCTTAAACTCTTAAATGTGACATCATTAAGCCATTCTTTTGTTTTATCGCTGGCGACTGCCCATGCCCTTTTTTGAGAATGGATTTTGAATGACGTTAACAACGCGACGTCACGTTTGAAACCGGTCCAAAATCGGTATCGACTGCAAAACTTCGAAAAGCGTCAGCCACGTGACCTTTAATACGACAAATTGCGTAAGAAATAACTTGAAAGATTTGTATCTCCTAGTACAATTTTTCACGCAGGTTTTTACCGAGACCAATGAAGTTCTTGAGAGTATAAAACGATTTTCCCTTTCTCAATTTAATGGTTCGTGATCTCTATTGTTTTTCAATTCGCTCGTTTACGGATAATTATCTTGTAATTCAAACAATGATTTCAACATAATTACCGTTTCCTTTCAGACAGAAAAAAAGAGAAAAGAACAGTTAAAATATCAAAAGTACAATCTAAGTTCAAATTTTAATTCGTTTCCCAAGCAGTTCGATACGATTTTCGTTTTTCTGATGAATTACTGTGGCCAATTTCATAACGAAGATATTTAGACTTCCACTCGGTTAGGAAAGGCGTTCACAAGAATACAGTTCCGAGAAGATGTTCCAATATCGTTCAATATCACCCATAAAGTTCTCGTGGGAAAGATACTCGATAGCATTGTTCAGTGTGTTCCGTTTCAATAATACTTTTTGTCTGTGAGCCCCAGTTAAGCTGTTGGTCGCTTCGAGAAACCTCGTGGGAAACTTTGGCGCATCGTATTTTTATGTTGCAATAACATTTTCACAGACGATCGACCTTCAAGAGTGTTTTGAGGCAAACTTATGCTATGGGTCTTTTGCATAATAGATTTTCGGTATCTTTTGAATGGTACGTGAGTTGTAAAATGCATCGACAGCCTAATCAATGACGGACTTCCTGAGCTTGCCATAATATTAAAGCCACTGCACAATTCATAGACTTAGAACTCTTTAAAAGAGTTTAATTAATAATTTCATACTCGTGCTTTTTTTAGAATAAACTTTAAAACGATCTGAAACTGAATCAACAAAGTAATCAAATGGTATCATGATTTCCCAGTTGTCTTTTTAGACAAGTGTGTAATCAGTAGATCCAATGATCGATTTAGCCATTGTCGGCTGTTACTAGAATATAACTTTTTTGAGTTCCGCCTAGTACACTTCACAAAGATATTTACAAAATCTCCATGACTTGGAGGTTAAGTTTAGAATTGAACTTTCACTTCAATAGAGAACGTGATCTCTTGATAGTTGTTCAAGTAGTTAGTCTGAAACATGGAATGACGACCTCAATGTTTCAATATCAATTTTAACGCCCGTCGAATTTTGATTGCTTGACATTCAAATAAATTAGCCACGGAAAGGTATTTGTGATTTTTCTAGCCTTAGTTCTATTTTAATCATTACATAACATTGTCCCCGCGCTTAAGCCGCCAAACCGCCCAACGCAATCATAGGGGAAAGGCCGATGCATTTAAAGTTAACTGACATTAAATAATTACCACTTTGTCCAGACACTTAAAAAAGTTGTTGAGCGTCCACTTGCTAGGACAAATAAAAGATTTTGCGAAAACTTTACTTGCTTTTTGAGGCTTTAGAAATAATCTCGGCGATGTCTCTCGTTTTGCGAGGATTTCTCAATAGGAGTGAGAAGAAATCTGGTTTTTAATGGAATTAAAACGGGAAATGATATGGTGTGCAGTCAAAGCAAATTGAAGCAAGCAGTCTTTTAGCCCCATCCGGTGATAAAACTGCGCAAGGGGTCTGTGGTTAAAACTTTGCTAAGATTGATTCATACTAAAATTATTAGCCAATACCTCTTCCTCTATATTGTTTATTATTATTATGTTTAAGGCGACAAGAATGGGTCATCGCTTATAGCTTACATGGCATAAAAACTCTTAAGTCTAGATATCTAGTATTATGTTTTAAACCGAGGCGAAAAAAAACTATCAGCCTACGGAATTGTGCTAAGTGCATTGCCAGTAGAAAAAGGATTGGATTATTCATCTGCTTCCATGCCTATTGAGGAGTATCTAAAAGAGCATAATTTAGATCTAGAGCAACATACAAGAGAAGCAATTATGCGGTAACTTATCGACCGTCTATACTAGAATCTTCCGAGGTGCGTATTTGAAGACGAAGCTTCATATATAACAAATTGTTGTAACACTGACGCTGTAGTTTCAGCAAGCAGGGATGTGGATCGAGTTTGGTCACGTCATCATCGTGAATGGAAACGCGTCAGTTCAAGTTTGCTTGATGCATCTTCAAAATAAGTTCTTGCTTAGTTTGAAGAAAGATAAATTCGATAAAAGAAAGCTCTATAGTTGCAGACCTTGCAGAAGCAACATTTCTAAATCCGCCTTCTTGACGTTTTAAAACGCGTGAGAGAGGCACCGCGAATAACGGCGTGTTCTTAGACACGATTATCGGGAAAGCGACAAGCACAACGCCGTCAGGGTATCGTACACGGCATAACAAGGCGGAGTAAACGGAAGTGGACGATTGTGCAAGCAAACTGCTGCAGCAGACACGTAAACATTTTCGCTAATTGTTATTAATTTTTTCAATATTTCAGAAAATTAATGACTCAAAGAAAACCAAAAGAAAGATCAAACGACGACGTTATACCATCTCCGGATAGCTAGTGCAAACGACTTGGCTTAAATTACCAATTATAATTCATAAAAGAGCATTTCTCGTCGACGAATGGAAGTCGAAAAAAAGAAGTGATGTACCAATAGTTTTGCTATTATTAGCTCAGTGGTATTTAATTTTTTTCCCTTTTTCCGGAACTTAAGTCACTCCCAAGGATAGATGTATCTAGAACAAAAAAAAAATGGTAACCTCCAAATATTGTCTATTTTCCGTTTACTTTTAAAAGCAAATTAAATACCACAAAACTGAAGTCAGTCCGCTTATCTAAAATCCTATGGTATCCATGCTAACTAAGAATTTGACATTTTAATAAACTTTCATAACATACTTTCGAAAGTGCTTTTTTGTTTGTAGACAAATTCAAACTCTGGACTGAAAAAGACCGATATCGCAGATAATTGTTTAGTAACGAGCTCAAGCTACCATTTAGAATGGAAACATCTTTAAGAAATGGTACCGAAAACTCAGTATAAATATAGATGGTTTTGTTAGTTGCAGAACCAAGGTCACCTTTTTGCCAAAAGAGGTGCTAGTATTTACTAGTGGGATGTTCAGCTTACACATTCGTAGCGTCTCTAACTTAATTTCCAGTTTTTATGCACAACCTAATTCGATTAAAATCTTCTACTTAATTGAAAGTCATTGTCAGGGTACTTATGCGCGCGACGCCTCCCAACTCTTCCAGAAAGGTAGTCATCAGTCATCCGGTACGCTATCTTCAAAAACCTCAACTTCAAGCTCCTCTTATAGTGCTACGTACCACCACAAAGTCTAGTGTTAGGCCGCGGAACCCAGCTAATAACCTGACTTTAAGTCGATTATACACAATTGTGTCCTGATTCACTCATGAGGCAAGATGTGGCCAATATGCTGGCAGAGACGAATGCCCCGTTTTCTTTTGAGTTCAGTGATTTAAAGCATCCACATGAACATGTCGAAGCCATTGCAGTGTTCTAAGCTAATTGAAAGCTGCAGAGACTTATTTCTCAATGAAACAACTACTAGAGCTTTTATCAAAAATCTATCAGGACACTCGTGGGATCGTAGGACACTCGTCTAATGAAAGTGAGGGCTTTTCCAAAGGTCGTTTGGATGACCATGAATATAGCGACGATCTGCAGTAAACCAGCCTCGGAGTTTCCTAATGTTTTTAAGACTTTTGGCCTCAGCATTATCATTACCATTCGCTGTAGACTTCGCCTTGACATGATGCTGATAAAATTCGCATTAGCCTCCACTTCTCCGTCAGTTAACGTGGACAAAGCAAGGAAAAGTTAAAATAAGAAAAATAATTAACTTCCTCCAAACTGTGAAATGACTATAGTTAGCTTTGAATTCCTCCAGTTTGCATGGCTATAGGGAAACGTAGTGTCTTATTTCTCGGCAGCATTGCAAACAGCATTAACTGATGAATGTTCAACTTTCTCAGTTGGGCGCCTAGTTATTCCTTGGACGTCGTTTACTTTTTCCTTCTCAGTTGCTTTTTGATCCCAGCATGAATACATAATGTGCAGTTATTTAAAAAATATATATATAAACAAAAAAGACACAAAATAGGGCATTTTGGAGTTCATGTCTGCCTCCGCTTCAAAGAAATGGTAATGAGTTCTACTTTACATACAAATGAAAACCAAGTTTCAAGAGAAAATCTTCCCACCTCGACTCGCTTTGAAGATGAGGCACACATGAACTCTGAAATGACCTATATATTGGTTGATTTATGCATTACAAACTAACTAATGAAGAGCTTAAGAACATTCTCGTGCGGCATTTGTCACGCACACAAGGGAAAAACCATTCCGTATGAGTTAAATAGGCTCTAGAGGTAGAATAATCTAGATTATATTCCCTTCAGCATTTGAACAATGTCTTCTTTTAGCGGCCTCTCGTTAAGTTCTAGTACCTGAAATAAATTTCAAGTACATCATAATCTAATATTGGGGCCAAAAGGTTTGGGCCACGAAACCACAACTCACGAAAAGTAAGTTTTGCCCCACCGTGGCCAGAGTTCTCCCCATCGATGTCCCGCTGACATGGACCTCAAAGCACAGTAGGCCTCGAATGGATCGTGAATAAGATCAATTCTTACATTCCATTTCAGACCGGTTTTGTCGTCACAGTTAACCTTGGATTTCTAGCAAACAAAACGAAATAATTGAATATAACTGGACACATTTTAGAGAAATCGAAGTTTGCACACTAGCCTTGCATATTTCCTCCAAGACTGAGAGAATAAGAGATTTTTTGCAAGCGCAACTGAACGTTTGGAAAACAATTGAAAGTGTACGTATGGTCATTCTGTTTCTCTTTTGAACTCCACCCACAACTCCTTAAATACCAAAAAAGGAAGGATACCTCAAAGGAAGGATTTTGATACTCTTCTATTAGAGAATCAAGAAGTCTAAGAACAAGGAAATGGTATGGTTATAGATGTGTACCTCTGTTTTGCTTTGGTCAAGATTAAACACTGTATAGCGGTCATTTGCGAGCTAAAAAACACTGTTGAAAAACGGAAGACTTCTTATTGATGATAAACAAAACGTTGTCGAAATTATTGTTTCAGCTGTCATCTACAGATGAAATTGTTTTAAAAAAATGCGCTATTTTGAGCGGGCAATTATTGCCATTATTGTAATGTCGGCCTTTCTACTAATACTACACTGAGTCGTCTCACAGCTAGAAGCAGTATCACCTCTCACTTAATTTAGCATTTCTCAAAATACCGTCTAGGTTCCAAATGTTACTTGTGTCCTCTATCACCGAGTGCACATAGGCAGTAATATTGATGTAATTATATTTAACTTATGTTCTTCGGGAGGACTTCCAATCTTGCTTGCCCACTACAGTCACGGATGAATTAGATGTTAGCACCGGAAACGACCACCATGTATATGCGTACACACCGGTGTAAAACTAGAATCGTAGAAAAAAAAAGCTTGTATATTTATAATTTAGTTATTGATCACGGTGATGAGACCAGCCTGAGAGAGGAGACGCTATTTTCAAGTCCAGTTTTGTTTTTAGCACCTACTTGGGAAAGTCTACCACGTGGGGTTCAAAGCGTCTGTTTACACATTTTATGCAAAATTTAAATCTCAGTTTTTTTCTCTGGAATCTACTTTGTGTGTGCTTGGTGTCTTTTTGGATTGTGTTTTGCAGGCATAGATCTTCCAAAGCGCAAGTACTATTTTCATGGCATCCAACCGCAATGAAAGAACAAGTACTTTCCATAAATCAGTCCATAAATATAAGTTACTCATTGTGTCATTGGACCTTAGTAGAACAGGGCCCGGATCGTGTCCATGACTCATTCTTGACGAGAATTTTTGCGTGGAAATAACTTATTACACATATGCATAGGAAAATATAAAAATCTGTCGGCATACTACCTTATAAGAAAATCAGTTCTGTCTCGGTCTTTTATTGTAGCCTCATTTATCACGTTTATTACATATTAATTGAATTTCAGAAAGCTGATCAACTTAGCCTTATATAATCTCAATCGTATTTTCTTGCTTCTCACTTCTTTTGTTTTAAAAAGAATTATTTCCGATTCTTTTAAAATGGTGCCGCTTATCCGCGTTTAGGAGCCAAATTATCATCACAATATTCGAAAACGAGATTCTTGCGTTCTTCCATGCAGTCCGAAATTTGTCATACGTTTTGGAAGGTCGGCGGACAGTATTCCCATTATTGTTTTAACCGAATTAAGATAATCTCAATCTTAAATTGATTGCCCCAAGTTTCAATTAAGTACTTTATCCAGTGAGCTACCACTGACTTGGGTGCTTAGTCGCTTGCTCGTTTTACATACTGAGATAAAAGCTTTATCACCGTGTACATTCTATATATGAGCTATTTTAGTCACGCCAAATTGTTATCTCAATAAAAGTTGTATTTTGGAGGAGCCTGAAGCTCGAATACTACCAATGTTGGCAAATACAAGTAAAGGGAAAAGACGTCTGGGAACGCCGGAAATTGTACTTGCAAATAGCACTTCAATTAATCATATTACTCTCGATGAAGTTTCACAAAAATAGTCTAAGACTGAGAAGAGCTAATACGATGGGAAAAATCTCAACTTGAGTTTATATTGTTGAGTCGATCAATTTAATGCAATCCTCCTTATTGGTTTTATATACGGTAGGATCACTATTTTTTTCAAAGCCCAGACTCAAACCATACTTGCCTTCTTGAGATTGAGAAATAGATCATTAAAAGGCCTATTCATTAATTCGATGATTCTGGAAATCCTTTCGACAGAATGAAGTGCTGTAAAAATCGTATAACTTGAGCAGAAAGGAAGACCTCAATGTGTGTGAGCTTGGATTCGGATGGGAACCACTAACATTCATTTTACTGTGGTGGAAACAAAACGTTTAAGTGAAACAATCAAGTAAAGATGGTCGTATACCGTATTCTTTGATTTCACCTGACGTCACAGCGGCCATGTTGGTGCAAGAACAATAGCGAAAAAGTCGTTTGAGAATTTGACTTTACTATGATACAAAACTTGAGCTATAGTTTTCTATTGTTTTGGCACCAACAGGGCCGTCTTATCACGTGAGTACAATCAAAGAATGGTTCATGGTTGTTTTAGTTTAACCATCATTTCTATGCCATTAACACCAGTTCTCGGAAGAAACTTCTTGTCTTACTAGCTGAGTGATACTGACAGTTCGCGTCAGCATTTTGTATTTTACGATCGACGTATAGACAAGGCCCACCTTTGCCAAACTCAAGAGTATTTTTCGATGCCGAGAAAGGAAACCATGTAGTCTATTCGGCTTAACAGCGGACATCATCATTGATGTCCTCGGAGGATACTCCCAAGACCTCACCAACACACTCAAGCAGCTAATTAACAATTGGACCCGTAGCCCTTGCGGGCTACGGGTCAATAGCCCATGAAAGTTGAAAATATATTTCTTGGGGAATAAAACGAAAGAAAGCGTCACGCTTTTCTCTACTTGAGGACTATTACCAATAGTCCTCTAGTAGCGTAGCCAATCAAAATGCAGGATTTGCATTAGTCCACTAGTTGGATGATGCACGGATGCAGAAATCTGTACTTACAAGTTCTCTGCATATCGCCTGTTCGTGTAACGTTTTAACGTACGGTACTAGGAAAACCATATCTAAATGAATTTTTGCGCTGTATAAATAATAAAGTCATTATTATTAAAGTTATTATAGATTGAAGTATCGGATAGCCGCCCGATTACTGTTTGTGGGACTATTTGGGCAACCATTCGTTTTTATACTGCTCATAATAATAATAATAATAATAATAATAATAATAATAATAATAATAATAATAATAATAATGATGATGATGATGATGATGATGATGATGATGATGATGATGATGATGATGATAATAATAATAATGGTTTATTCAACAGATCCACGAGGTGGCTCTTCTCTGTTAAACTACATTATTTACAGTTAAAGATAAATAACATCAGATATATAGACTAATAAATTATAGATTAAAAATTCACTCAACCGTTATGCAAAGCTTTAAAGTATGATTTCAGGAGGCTGAGGTCTCTTCTCTCATTAATTGAAACCCATCGAATTTTAAGTACGTTCTGAAAGATTTTAACATAATGACCGATTACAAAACTTGCAGCTGTAAATTGAACCCGTTGCAGACGAATTGTGGTAGAGGATAAAAAACCAAATAGGCAGTCTAGTTTTGACAAAATCAATGTTTCTGCTAGTTGCTTTCTGAGCTCGTATTTAGCAAGATATTTCAGTTTTCTTCGTATTGATAAAGTAGTGTAACGTGCAGATACTTTGTGCTTGATGTGATCATCCCATTTAAGATCACGGTTCATTGATGTGAACTCCAAGCAGCTTACAAGATTTCTACGTTCTAGTTTCTAACCACTGACGGAGATGTTAGGATCGTACTCGTCAAGGTGATGTACTCTGGACGTTTTCGAGGTGGATAACATCATAACCTTGGTTTTGCCGTTATTAAAGACGAGGGTACTTTCCTGACACCAGATAGTTAGTTTGGTAATTGATCGGGAAATAGTGTTTTCACAGGCCACCCAAACTCATAATTGAATTCGTTAAGTTCGGTTCTTTTCAGCCTCGATAACATGGCAGAACAGCGGGGAGCAAGTAATTTTTCTTTGGGAAAACTCTCTATAGTATTTTGAATCAACTAATATTTGAATGTTTACGTAGTTGAGCAACGCGATTGGCTATTGGAGACAGAGCTTTTAGACGTCAAAGCCATGGGGACGAGAGACAGATCCAGATTGGCTAAGTTTGATCTTGGATCCCTACCCTTACAGGGAAGTGAAATTGTCACCAGGCCAACGATCGTGTCAGGGAAGAATCCAAAACGCCCTTTAATATGGAGAAAGTGACGGGTTCTTCGTGAAAACTGGCTTGTTCTCTAAGCATGTGTTTTCGGACTTCTGGGTCTTTATGGAGTGGACAAAAGGCCGAATCAAGCCAATTTTTGGGATTAAATCGTACTCAATCGCGGAGTGATAACTGATTTCAGAGTTTCTGAGTTTCCAGCCTGTCTTCTTTTAATGAAGGATTGGAGCAAATTTCAAAACTAGCTTAGAACGTCTCAAATCGACATAAGGACATAAGTTATAGTAAAAGTAGGTTTATTTTATCTATTTTCGTTGCTGTAAACTGAGATTAGCCAATTTCTTCGGGCATTTCATGTTTCCGTATAAACCCTATAAACCGTTACATTGACTGAGAATTCGAATTATGAGTTTGAGTCGCCTATGGTGCACGTGTTTCTGCAGTTATTAAGATCAGATATTTTGGCATGATCGTAGATTGTGTAGTCCGCATACTGAAATAACATGGTGTTAAATATTTTTTTCCAATCTAATTGAAACTCTTCAGTGTTGAAACCCTCTTCATATTTCTTTCTATCAGTAGGTGTTGTGCACACTTTTTAACAAACTTGCTAGTGATTTTGACTAAAGTTTTTCAAGGGAAATTTTATCGTCTCCGTGAGATACGTAGAGAGAATTTGGTTCGAAGGGAGTGGAGAGATGAGCTATAAGTGATTTACTGCTATTCAACAAGTACTTTTATTCTAGAGGAATGGCGTCCAACAAGCTATTCAATAAAAATTGTCACTGGGAGATAAACGAAGCCTCAAAGGCTCCCTATTAAACACAAGCAACCCTGCACAGTCGTAAAGATAGCCAACCTTGTTTAGTCCAATACTATTAGTCTTTTGGTTATTTACTGACTTTCTGTTGCTTCAAGCACAAAACTTCGGGAATTCCAGTATAAGATATTAAATAGAATCTTGTATACAAACGACAAGCTTTTTAAGTTTAAAATAATCGAATCTCCTCTATGTTATTTTTGTGCAGATGTTGTGGAAACCTTGGAACATTCTAAAATACAAAAAAAAAGTGCGCTCGATAGGGCTTTAAGTGAACTTTCTTGTATATCGATGTAAAACTGATATTTACGCTTTAAATAGCCCATGTTCAAAATGACTTCAATTTGAAAAGCATAGCCCGCCTTCCTTTAGTCGAATGTGTTCTTGGTTGTCCTGGTCGGGTAAATGGTATTGTGTCGAGCTTCATATGCAGCATACAATTACTGTAGTCACTGAGAAAACCGAACATCTTCAGGTGTAGAATAAACGGATCCGCTGAAATTTGCGATGAGCTGAACCATGGATGAATAAGGTTGACTATATTGGCTGCTCGCTGGCCCCCAAAAGCTATTCCACGAGAATCGCTCTTTTATCAATACATGATATACTTGACCAACAACAAACAACAACAAAGACTGGTTTATTCAGAGTTCCTTTGCAGTCAAAAATTTACTGAATTGCGTAGCTCTTACAGGACAATAATAATTTTAAAATAATGTTAAAATATTAAAAAATCACAACCATATTAATTAAATTATATATCTAAATGTTTCTAAATATTAAATCGATTTAAGGCAGGGTTGAGCTTTTGATAATAAAGGACTCTCTTAATCCTAGCAAAAGGAACTGCAAACTTCTTACGTCTTCTTAGATCATATGGTTGGCTGCATGCATTCGACAGCAGATTATGAAGCTTATTATTTTCGTTCTCACAAATAGACTCAACTGAAAACTCTTTGCTGATTGCATCCTAGTGGTCACGAACCAAAACTAATCCTGCACTACCAAGTGCCTCTTCATGAGATTTACCAGGAAATATGTAAGCTAGAGCTCATTTTTGGACTCTTTTTGGGTCTGCTTGTAAATACTTTGGCAAAGAATAATGAATCACGGGACATGTGTAGTCCAGCGGTGAACTAATGCATGTGACCTTTTCGAGCCGTTGAAATTCAGCCCGAGCTTTGAGCTTGGCGACCGCGTGCACTGAATAAAATAACTCTTGCTAGGGAAGGGACGGCACTTTTTCACACCAACGCTTGGTGGGTTCACTGAGTTTGAATTTTCCGTCGGAAACGGATTTCAAATACTCTCACGGTTCTAGTCACTCTCGTTGTTTTCACACAGATGACATTCGCCATGTTCACCCGTGTTTCCTGTGTTATCCAGGGGCTATCAACAGGAGACCATCAAGTTCCAACAACAATCTTGGACGATACTCGTCGGGAAAATTGTTTCCATGGTTCGTCCACTATGTGACGTCACAAATCTGTTAATTTGCATAAATCAAATTCTTGAATAACTCAGCAACCAAGAGTGCTGTCACAATAAAATAAACGCCGTTCGTCATCATTTGAAAGCTCTTTTGAACAAGTTAATAAAAGATTTTGTGTCATATGCACTTTATGCTCTTTCCCCGTAAAGTAACAAAGAAAGAAAGAAAGCAAAAAGAAACTCCCTAACTTGATCTCAGCATCATATCATCATCATATCATATATCTTTATTTACCCTCGGCATAGTTTTAGTTGTGTACTGTATGTAAAAATAACACTTAAAAAGTCAGGTGTTCCTGAGGTCTACTTATCTACCCACTATTGAATCAGCTTGCTGGCTGACGCTTTCAGTATAAGTTGTAATACATCACTTCGGAATCACTCAGTGTTTTCAAGTGAACCGCTCACGGGGAGTTCTTGCAAATTAATGTACATAAGTCGCTCGGGATAAATCTCGTAGCAATGTCGACCAAAGCTCTTTCTTTTGTTGAGGCCCTTCAATTGAGCTGATCCCGTATGGCAACTTTCCTCAGTTATTTTTACGACAGTAAGTTCCTTATCAATTGCTTCATTGTTTGCTTCATTCATTTGTGAGGCTGGTTCACATTTCGGTGGCATTACATCGTCGTACAAACTCTCCTCAGTGTTTCCCTGACAGTTGCTGTTTTTTTCATTTGCAGTGTCCAGATGTGGGTAGTGGCCGAGACTTGCATCAGAAGCATCTACAACAGCTGGAGATTGCGGAACACTGTAGGTGGATGAGTATATTGCTGAAAAAAAAAAATTTAAGTGTGATATTCCGTCTTGGTACATGTAGCCATATTGGAGTCCCAAATAATAACAAATAATAATAATAATAATAATAATAATAATAATAATAATAATAATAATAATAATAATAATAATAATAATAAGGCATTCAATATAAACCAACCAACTCAACCCACATGTGACGCCGAGTCTGGGAATCGAACCCAAGCCACATTTTTTTTTTGGTGCCGGGAGGCGAGTGCTCTCTCCTCTATCTTTTCTCCTAGTTGTAGATGGTTTGAACCCTCAGAAGATTTTTTTTTTTAACCCTTCTGAAGAGAAGATTTTTTTTTTTAACCCTCTGAAGATGACTTCCGCTCAGGTGGTCGAAACGTCAGTCAATGTCATCTCAAACCGTCCTTCTCAGGACTACTTTACTTACTTATGTTTTCTCCTGAGAAGTATATGACCTAAAAAAATGTTGCTTTTACCCCTTCCCCTTGATATAAATACGCTCTTGCCGAATACTCAAATTTCCCACTTGTGTTAGAATTGACCAGTTTGAATTTCCCTCATGAATTTACGAGTCTTTATCAATCCTATTGTTGCAATACTTCCTTTTAAGGCAATATTTGAAACCCTAAGCAAGATCTATTGCCTTCTAAATTGACTAGCTTTTCTTGATACAAGCCATGATTACCATTTCATGAAGAGGGCCATATGTGAGGAGGGTCATATTTTGGTGGGATTCCTGTGAAAGCGGGAAATGTATCAACTTGCCTTGTTCCCTTTTGTCGGTTCTCAGGACAGCGTAGACATGTTCATAGTCACAATGGATCTGAGAATTTTCATTCGGGAATTCGGTCACTTCATCGACCTGTTTAAATAATAAGACGGCAAAAAAAATCATCTGCAACCCCCTTTTCCTGACATAACCACGAAGAATTTAAAACCAATTAAAGATACAAAAATTAGACGGTCAAAAGACACGAGTAATTCCTTACTGCTCTATCTGTAGCCGTGGAAGTCGAACTATTTTTGGCGTAGCTCTCTTGATTATTTCTCTTCCTGTAAATGAAACATGTGGGAACTATCAAAAACTATCAGAAGTATGCCGTATGTTCCCAAACATCACCACTTACACAGGCAATATATCCTTTCTGTTGCAAATGGTTCACATTTGTTCAAACTCTTTGGTCATCTTGAAATCTTCTTATTCGAATCGATGGTAAGCCCCCTTGTTGTGGCACTAACTTGAAGGTCACTTTAACTATTTTGCAGGGTCAATTTACTCGAGCGATTTTACAAAATATCGGACGCGCAAGTTGGCAACTAGCAATGAAGCACGTACAGCAAACTCTAAGTCTTTAAAAAGACTATTTTTTTTTACCACAATTGCTTGTAATCTCGTAATCTGATTGGGGAATTTGGCTAATTAAAGTCTTCGCGTCAACCTGCCACGCAATGCTCATGGATGACCAATATTAATCAGTTACGGTCATTTTGGGAAATAAACCAATCATATTGCGAGACCGTTATAGACAACGCTTGCTCTTTGTGTCACGATCTTAGTCACGCTCTAAAATAAACATTTTCTTTGACGTTGAATAATGTGATAAAAAGCAAATCGAATGTGGTTCCGCGTTGTCTGTACTTTATCTACAACGATTTTGTCATCACAGTGGTCAGAATTTGTTTTGGACTCACTTGGCAGCGCCTCGTGTGTCCACAACATAAGAGTAGAGGGAACAAGCTTCAAAAAACCAATAAAACGTCACATGCATAAGCTTTAAACCTGATAAAACACATATTTAGAATAGTAGTGAGACCCGACTTTTTTTTCTTGTATGCTAATATCTTCCTCTTTGTTCAGACTCCTCCTTTTTGTGGATTAGTTTTGAAGCCGTACGCCTCCAGCTTTTAAACTCGACAAAACACTGCAGCCTTTTTTTTTTTAACTTTACATAAGTTGTTTAGATATGGAGAAAAATATGATTGATTGCTACGTCTGTTGCTATTGCCTACTGACAGAGAAAAATTTTACCATAGACTTTATGCAGGGATTAATAATTAAAATCAAACTACTGGTTTATCTCACCTTTAGCTGATTGTTTTCTCGGACTTTCTTAATTTTTGTAATCATGCTCTCTATGTTTTTACTTTTTTATAAGTTATGCGTATTTGACTAAAACGTAACGTTGATTGGCTAAGACACATGATTCTTGAAGGGTAGGGGGATGCTGTTCTGAATAACGACGGTCTGCGAATGCGCTAAGGCAAAGGAGACAGATGAAAATTGTTTTCTTCGAATGATAAGACTAGTTTTTGCTGCTTTCTAAGCTCGCTGTCTTATGCTTATCTGAACTTAATGTCCCTTGCAACATTTGTTAACTGGAGACTGGGTTTGAGTAATGGCGGCGTAAGTGGCTGGTTTTAGCTGTCCGCCTTTTTACATTTTCTTTGAAGTGGCAAATGGCCAATGTTACAGAAAAGTATCTTACGAAGCGCCGAAACTGGTCATCGAAATCGACAGAGGGTGAGCACGACTCTCCGGACAAGAAAAGGCAAAAAGTCAAGGCACGAGCGACGAAGAAGAAGAAGCTAGCGTGGATGAAGCCTTGGCAGTACTGAACACGTCGGAGAGTGTGAGCGAAATGTTAAATCAAATTCTAGAGAAGCTTCAGAAACTTGAAAAAAAAGAAAGTTCTTTAGACAATATTGAA
The DNA here is from genome assembly GCF_036669935.1 of Montipora foliosa. Taxonomy (NCBI): domain Eukaryota; kingdom Metazoa; phylum Cnidaria; class Anthozoa; order Scleractinia; family Acroporidae; genus Montipora; species Montipora foliosa. Next base: position 16,389,278 of record NC_090875.1, read on the forward strand.
GGCAAGTTACACAATCTAGAATCGAGGGCACAGCGACTTGAAGAATTTGAAAGTACAGCCAAACAAGAATTAAATGATTTGAAGGAAGGACTAAAGAATGTCAATATCAAGCTTAAAGACAAAATGGAGTCTATGGAAAACAAGCAAGGGGCACGGCAAATCTGAGTCAAAAGATAAAAGAACTTGAACAAGCGAAGATTCTGTACGATAAAAATCTATATTTAGAAGCCTACTCGAGGCGTGAGAACATTAAGTTCATGAACATACAAGAGACAAGAAGAGGGGCGGATCAGAGGGAAGATACAGAGGGAACACACCGTCGCTTCTTAGAACAAGAAGTTTGTTATGAAGATGCAAAGAGGGTCGACATTCAACGTGTTCATCGGATCGGCAAAGGGAAAAATGGAGGACCACGGCCCATACTCGCCCGCTTTTTGCGGTACAAAGACTGTGAGGATATCTTAGCTTCGGGCCGCCGGCTCCGTGGCACTAATTTTCAAATGTTTAAAGATTTACCAGCTGAGATCATTGACAGGCGAAAACCACAAGTGGAAACATTGAAAAAGGCCAGAAGAAATGGAATGCAAGCAGCTTTCAGTTCGGCGCAAGCAGATAAGTTATTCATTAATGGTGAATTTTGGCCTGTTGGTAGGGAACTGGCTATAACAGGGCGGTGAGAGTCTTATGCAATATGGTTAAACTAAAAGCCACACTTTCATTTTCAAATGAGTCTATGGCGGAGACGAGCAGCAAGCCGAACGAACGAATTAGAACAAGAACGAATCAGTTGTACACTCCTAATCCCTTAATGTCCTATACTTGTCTTTATGACTGTTTGGTTGTGTATTTGTCCTTTGTTTATTTGTTATTTTTTCGTCCTATTTTTTTCTTTGATCTTATAGTTTGCATCTATAGTTACTATAGGAGGTGCTCTTGGGTGGGGGGTGACCAATGTGATACTCAGAAAAAATCATAGAAACATCGGGCCTTAAAATAGGATCCTTGAATGTTAGAGGAATAGGAGACAAGGTTAAGCGGCGTGAGATTTTTAACCGTTTACGCATGAAAAAAATGTCAATATATTTTATTCAAGAAGCCCATTGTACCGAAGACAATAACCATGAATGGCGAGCAGAATGGGGCTATCAGGCCTTTTTCGGTTGCGGCTCAAGCAAAAGCGCTGGTGTTGCTATTCTCTTCAATAATAACTTCGATTTTTCCAACGCTTATACTGATACCGAGGGACGCTTTATAATATGGGACTTAATTACCAGTGGAAAAAAACTGAACCTTAGCAAATAGATATGCAACAAATGAAGATGATCCTTCTTTTTTCACTTCGAACTTTGACCATTTGTTTGATTTCCAATGCGAAGACATAATTTTAGGAGGTGACTTAAGTCAAAGAATACTCTGTAACATAATCAAAGCAGATATCATCCCGGGATATAAAACGGACCATTCAATGATCGTTTTAGAAATTTCGCTATATTCTAATACTAGAGGTAGAGGATTCTGGAAACTTAACACCTCCTTTTTAATTGAAACAGAATATATTAATCAAATCAAATTCATTATACAACAAACCAAAGATGAATACAGGGATGATGAGTTTATTAACCCTAATCTGCTCTGGGAGATGATTAAAATGAAAGTTAGAGAGGAATCGATAAAATTTGGAGTTTCCAAGAAAAAGAAAATAATAAACGAGTCAGAAGAAATTGAGCAATCAGTTGCAACTTTGGAACAAGATTTAAGTGATATGCATATTAATGATTCTCGAAAACAACAAATATGGACCGTGCTTGAAGCAAAGAAAGAACAATTAGAATCATTAATCGAATATAAAACAAAAGGGGCGATTATCAGATCGAAATCACCATGGTATAATGAAGGTGAGAAAAATACCAAATATTTTTTTAAACTGGAAAAGAGACATTGCAAGCAAGGAACAATTACTCAACTTAAAATCAGTGAAAAGGATTTTACCGATACAGACAATTTGTCTGTAAAAGAAATTCTGAATGAGTGTGAGTCTTTTTACCAAACTCGTTACAGTTCCAAAACAAATAATGAGAAATCTAGTGCCGTTTTTTTCCCACCACAGTAAAATCAAAATCACTTGACCAATGCGGAACAACTTGTTTGTGAAGGTTTGTTGAATAGAAAAGAATGCCTGCAAACGCTAAACAGTATGAATTCGGACAAAACGCCAGGAACAGATGGCCTCCCTTGCGAATTTTACAAGATTTTTTGGAATGATGTGAGTGATATCTTGATAAGTTCTTTTAACTATTCGTATACACTTTCAGTATCGCAAAGACGTGGAATTTGTTAAACTTATTCCTAAAAAGGACGCGGATCAGTCTAATTAAGAATTGGCGACCATTGACATTACTTAACTGTGACGAGAAGATTGCAACAAAAGCCATAGCAAGGAGAATAAAAATTTTTCTTCCGAAAGTTATCTCTGATGATCAGACAGATTTTATTACTAATAGATTTATTGGTGAAAATATCCCTTTAATTGATAGTGTTATTAGATACACGGCAGCGAAGAATATTCTCGGACTTCTTCTTTTCCTTGATATTGAGAAAAGCATTTGATACGTTAGAGTGGACTTTCATTCAAAAGACTTTAAAGTATTTTGGCTATGGCCCACAACTTCTAAAATGGATTAACATTTTTTGCTGTAACATTGAAAGCTGTATTTTGAACAATGGTTGGGCGAGCAATTTTTTTAAACCGACTAGAGGAGTTAGGCAGGGCTGCCCTTTGTCGCCATACCTATTTTTTTTATCGGTAGAAGTGATGGCCGAAGCCTTTCGAAGAAATCAAAAAAATAGAGGAATAACTGTGAAGGCAAAAAATATTAAGTTGAGCCAATGTGCAGATGACACCACGCTAATCTTGGACGGTTCGATAGAATCCCCTGAAGAATCTTTAAGACTATTAGATATTTTTGGAGAGGTATCTGGTCTCCGACTTAACTGTGGTAAAACAGAAGCTCTATGGATCGGCGCGAAGGTAAACACTGATCTTAAACTCTGTCCTGAAAATAACTTTAAATGGCCTAAAGGAAAGTTAAAGCTCTTGGTTTTTGGTTTTCGTCGGATTCAAATATAACAGGTTCCCATAATGACATAGATAAAGTGGAAAAAGTGAAAGCGATATTAAGTTGGTGGAAATTTCGTAGACTTAGTCTGCTTGGAAAAATTACAGTCATTAAAAGTTTTGCGGTATCACAATTGGTGTATTTAGTTTTTAGTTTTTATCTTCGTCTCTATGCTATAACTCACACATAAGAATTGGAAATAGACCAGTTTTTTTCAAAGACTGGTCCCTTAAAGGTATAACCGTATACAATAAAGCACATCCTAAATGATTCCTTTGAGCTTTTATCTTTGACAGCTTTTCAAGACAAATATAACTTTCAAGTTCCTGCCTTAAGTTATTACGGAATAATTTCGGCAATTAATTCCCTCCGTAGGAAAAGTGAGAGGACTAATGCTAGTTTTGAGAGCTTTCTTTCAATATTTCTAAAAAACTCAAAACCCTCTAGATTAGTTTATGAGAAGTTAGTATCAATAAAAAGTGAGCTACCAACCCTAAGTTAAGAAAAATGGCACAAAGAAATTAATCTTGGACCCGGTCACAAAGTCAACTGGAAAGCAGCCTATGTCTTGGCCTTTACATGTACCAAGAGTTCAAAACTCATAGTCTTTAATTTTAAATTCTTACATCGACGACTTTCAAGTAATAGTATTCGTAAGAAAATAGGACGTGTGGATAACGAGAAATGCACCTTCTGACAATAAGGTAAAGAAAGGCTCTTTCATTTCTTTTGGGAATGTAGCAAAAGCTGTTGTTTTTGGAATAATGTTTTTTCATGGATGCAGGTCTGTAAAATTGTTAGTAAAGAATATGCTTTTCAGGTAAACTGGGACTGAGGCCAGATACCTCTAAATACAATTTGCAAATTAATTTTTGTTTTTTGACAAGCAAACATTTGATATGGCTGTGCAAATTTAAAGAACGAAAGCCACTTTCGAAGAATATTTACGGCATCTACAATATATTCATAAAGTAGAGAAGGAAGATACAACAACGCGAAAGAAATGGGAACCGCTATTGCTTTAAAGTCGCACTAGTAGCAAGTATGATAAATACTGTAGGAAACAGTCAACTTTTTTAAAAGACATGTTTCGGCATGCTTATGCCATCATCAGTTTAATGAGTTCTTAAGTGTGAACAGTTATAAAGTCTACGGGTAGATGAAAAAATTATTACAACATGACGTAATGCAAAAGCGGGTATTAATTACAGCGTGACACCAAACATCCCGAAAACATCAATTTGCAAGGTGTAAACTAAAACGTGAGAAAAGTGTTGTAATGCTGCAATTGTTTGTTAAGTTCAGGTTTGATCTTATTTATATAAAAGGCTTCTTTGAATTTTAAATCAATTGAGTTGCTGGCAGAATCCAGAATACTAAAGCACGAAGGGGAGTATTTGTTCTTACATAAAGGAGATGTGTTGAAATGCTTAAAATTATGCGAGTTTTTATCGCTTTCCGTATGTTCCTTTATCCTTTTTTCTTTATCCTTTTCTACCACCTTGCAAATTGATGTTTGGTGTCACGCTGTAATTAATACCCGCTCTTGTATTACGTCATGTTGTAATAATTTTTTCATCTACCCGTAGACTTTATAACTGTTCACACTCAGGAACTCATTAAACTGATGATGGCATAAGCATGCCGAAACATGTCTTTTAAAAAAATTGTCTGTTTCCTACAGTATTGCTTTAAAACAAATAAATAAATAAATAAATAAATAAATAAATAAATACAGAATCCAGCACCTTGTTCTCCAACTGTACAGGTAATTCCCATCTTGTAGAGTATAATTGGTCGCTCCTCTCAAAACAAGAGCTCCTCTTTTTTTTCCCTACTATGTAAACATATTCCGTGTTTGTGGGTGTGTGTGTGGGTGTGAGTGTGTTTGTGGGGAGAGGGGTCTTTGTGCCTTTAAAACTCATGTAAGGTAATCGTTCTATTAGAAAAAAAAAACAACAAAAAAAAAAAAAACATTTGTCAACTCCTTGTCAAGACCAGAAGAGACTTAGAAATAAAGACATAAGATAGATTTCATATATGGAGCATCAGACGTTCCAAAGGCTACCTCTTAAAGAAACTGGGAGTCACCGGCAACATCCTCGGAGAGCCAGGGGCAGCGTTCGAAGTCCCTGCTTTTGATTGGCCACAAAATTTGTTCTGATACTTTCCTCGAGAAACTTTCCTCGTTGAACGCGCTACGTAACTACGACGACCGACGAAGAAAACTACATCGTGTAAGATCAGAGTCACACGGCTGCTCCTTTTCGCTGATTGGCCACAAAAAAAAATGTGGCCAATCAGAAGCACGGAATTCGAACGCTTCTGGAACCGGTTCGGTAAGAGTAAGTGCCTAGGGGGTCTTGCCTTTCTTGTGGTAAACTTTCACCACGAACATTCTTTTGTCCCGACTAGCTGCCCCTGGGTCTCCGAGGATAGGAGAAAAAATGCCAGCTCCAAAACATCCTGTTCCCTTCGAATCCCTCAGCTTTTTCTTCGTGCACCGAAGACCTTCAGCATATCCTGAGATTTCCAGCGTAGCCACATGGCTACGCTGTAAAGGCACAAAAGAAACAAATGTTTCAATCTTATCTTACGGCTGTATATTGAAAATTATTAAGCGTGCATTACTTTGAACGCTGGCGTCGATAAACAAGGCGTCCCACGATGATGACTGTCACTATGACAAATGCTGTTATCCCTGCTGAAATACCAATGTATAAACCATCATTTTCTTTTTTTCTTCCGGTGAAAACATTTGGAGGAATCTGAGAGAGATAAACGAGAATTACTGTGAGTTGGTAAAGAAACAATGTCTCTATTCAAAGGGTTCTTTTAAAATTATTTTGCCACAAAGAAAAAAAATAATTATACAGATGGAGGCGAGGAGGCCTATAAGAAACTGCTAAGCTTATATAAATTAGTATACAAAAATTTGGTGCTTTCAACGGAGTTGATAATGTAAATTGGCCACCGTACAGAGATTCTAAAAGCTGACGTTTCGAGCGTTAGCCCTTCGTCAGAGCGAATCGATTCGATTCGATTCGCTCTGACGAAGGGCTAACGCTCGAAACGTAAACTTTTAGAATCTCTGTACGGTGGCCAATTTACATTATCAACTCCGTTGATAAAACCAAATTTTTGTATACTACTTCCCCACCGACGCAGCACCATAGTTTCTTTAGAAACTACCTCTTCATTCATTTATATAAATTAGGCCTCCCAAAATAAGACATCTACCGCTCGTTGAACCTACAAGTTGGTGACGGAGATTGTAATCAAATGCCTTTAGATGAATTTAGTTATTTAACGAGTTGAAATATAAAGTAGTGTAAACATTTACGTGTTTAAAACAATTCAGTTGACGGAAGAGGAACAAAATATCTAAGATTCTTAATAGTTGTGTTGGAAAAGAATGCCTTGAGTGCTTTTCGCTGATTGGCAGAGAATTGTAAAGTTTAGGTCCTTGGTAGAAAACAGAAAATTGTTTGATGTTAGTCCGACAGAAAGGCAAACGAAATGCTAGAGAGTTCTCTCGTATAATATGTGTGAATTTGTCTGTTTAGAGTAAATTTGCTAGCTATAACTTGGAGGATTTTGATAGGCCAACATAAATTGACCAACCAAGTTGTAAAAATTGTAGATAATGGAATTTTAAGATTTAAAGGTTCTTAAATTTAGGGCTTAAATGGGCATTGGAATGAGATATGTGTATGATCCTCACCACTCGTTTCTGTAAAATTACTAAAGGCACAAGGTTAGTTTTATAGGTGGAGGCTCAAACTATGTTGAAGTAAACGGGAACGGATAAACAAGTAAATAGCACAATACCACAATACACGTAAGAAGTTAGTGCTCGTAGAGTCGGTGAACTCACTGAAACAGTCGACGACTTTGACGAGGCTTCTATTCTTGGAGTGCGGTTGAACGTTGTAGAGAAAAAGATAGACGTCTTAGGCACGGGGTTGGATACTACAGAACTGCCAGATGCTCTTTGCGTTGCAACTGATGCTTGAAAATAAATATTTGAAGAAAATAGAAAATATAAGAAAGAAAATATTTGAAGAAAATATTTGAAAGAAAATATTAGAAAATATTTGAAGAAATGGGAGTCGGTTGAATGTGTAATTCCACAGTGACTGTGGATGGCTTCCAAGAGGCGTCTGGCATTGGTGTACTATGTCAAGGAAGTAGTAAGAAATGTTTTACGGCTCCACTAGGAAGGTTTGGGTGTGTTGTCAACCGACGATTCCAGCGGATGATCGGAGACTTTTCGTGTATATTGCGTGGCCGACGATGATGTCATGAAAGTTGTAGATGGATTATTTAAGCTCATAACTGATGTAATATGAGAGCGCCATAAAGACGCAAAGGCTGAGGGAACTGCACCATTTTGCCGTATCGTGCTCGTGTGAGGTCTTTGGGTAAGTGCCGGCGATTCAGTAACGCACGTTGTCTTCGTTGGCAGTGTGGTAGAAGACCATGAATTTATGGTCGTGTTAAGACGATCTATAAATAAACAAACAAATAAATAAATAGATATATAAATAAAGAAGTAAACTGAATTGAACGTTCTTTAAGAAAAATTCAATTTTACTTTGTTTTCTTTAATTTATTGTTTTGGGCGATTTTTGCACGGCCTTTGCTATGTAATGAGCCGGAGTATGGCAAAGGTAATCAATTGAGCTGAGAAAAACTTAAATAGGCGTCCTTCTGTGCGTAATTGCTAGTTTATGCGAATAGGTACAAGACTTAACTTTGGCTTGTGACAAACGTTAAAATTGAAAAAAAAAAAAAAAGACAAACAAACAAAAAAACATTCATTGGATTATCAGCAGTAAAGATCAGTTTTAAGTTAAGTTTGTTTTTTCTTTATCTTGTGATAAATTGATTGAGTGAGTGAGTGAGTGCCGAGTGATTGATTGATTGATGGAAAGGGAAATGGAAATGGAGTTTGTTTACCCACGAAACAAGTTAAGAGCGCTCAGGAGCTCGTCCAACAAGTGTCCGTGCATTCCGGATTGAATTGGAATTTGGCAGCTACGTGACCGAATTCCAAAAGGACGCCTCTAGCCATTTGCAGATGAAATTACAAAGGCAACACTTTCTCATCAGTTATTTTAACATTTTTTTCCGTTTCTTAACGACAGCATAACTGTATCGTTCTTAAACGATTATTATTTGGCTCCATAAATGAGATACACGTAAAGGTATAATTAACTCCGAGCTTGGACAAATTCTCATTGCTTACAGAAAGGATTTACTACAAGACACCACTGGGTAAATATCACTCTGTCATTTATCTAATTTCACTGAATCCGTATCAGTGATTAATCTGTACCTATTTTGAAATTTCGAACTATTCCATTAGATGAATAAACCAGTTTGAAACCAATGGCAAGTGAGTGAATCCGTAAGCAATACAATAACCACAGCCTGCAACTTCAAGACTGTGTTCACATCAAAGGTAGTATTCTTCTTTCTTTGGACTAAATATCGCTCATAATCCGTTTCACTCTCTCAAAAATATAGTATACACTTAAAAAGGGGCATTAACTTGCATATGAGTTCCAAAGAACAGAAATATATCTATTACAATCGAAATTCAATGAAATGCGAAGCCTTTGTTTACACCAACTTTGGCGGAAATACCAATTATTTCCAGAAATTGCATAAATTACCGTGACATCCTACAACACGATTTGGGTCAGGTTCTTCTAGACATTCCCTCCTCCCATTTTTCTTTCGGGAGGAGGGCACGGCTACACGTAGGCTATAAACCCAGGAGCCCATGACGAGGAGCGTACAACTTCATTGTATTGTGTTCATAGTAGCACTTTGATCCAGAGGCTGTTTACTTTGAGATTAAGTTTTGGGTTTCACGGTCCGCCATTACTCACGTTCAAAACGGACCGATTGGACCTCGGATGGTTAGATTTAGGAAAGTGACGTCATTTGTAAAAATGTAAATAAAATGAAAATGCTTTGTTTATAGTGGAAGTGCACTTAGCTATCAAGCTACTTCACAGACACCCCACTTTTAAGGACGGTGTTGCGCATACATTCTGTGCATCTCGACATACTCGGATTTCCTATGGGTGGTGCTTATCAATACAGGGATATTTTTGCGCAGTTCAAAACTATGAGGAGAAAGCAGAACTTAGCAAGTGCTCTTAGTATCCAAAACAAAAATTGGGGGTAACCTTGCATTTTTTCGAAGATAATTAAACTTGGAAAAGAACGCCATACATTTCTTTGCATTTTGGAGCTTTTTACAAATATTGTTGATTAATTATCTTCGAAAAATGCGTGGTTACCCCCAATTTTCGTTTTGGATTTCAAAAACACTTGTTAAGATGTGCTTTCCCCGCATATTCAAAAAACAGCGCAAAAGTACCTTTGAATTTGTAGGCACCTGTTTACATGGAATCCGGGTAACGCGCCTAGTCAGGTAACCCGCCTGTTCATATAAACTCTTATTTTTGCGTCGTTGCGTTTAAATGATAGGTGGGATGACTCGCGAAGGCAAGTTGCCCGGTCTGCCATGCTGGGTAACCCGCTTAGCCGGGGTCGCTTTTTTCCATGTTAACGGTTGAAGGTGGAGTAACCCGTTAACCCGGGGTCGGCTGGTGTTGCGCATAAAAGCGCGCCAAATACTAATCTAAACAATATGGCAGCTCGCAGATACAAGCATGGTGAATTTTTTCGCCGAATTCGTCTTTCCAGTTTGGAACGGCGCAATGACGAAGGCGAAGACGAAGGCAATAAAGAAAGTGCCGAAAGAATACAAGTTTCAGCTGAAGGCCTAAGCGAGTTTGCTGCTTTAAACAACAACACACCTTCGACTTTAACTGAGGCCTGTTCAAAAATAATGCTGATCTCTCGATGGCACAAGGTCCACAAGGTAAGAGAAAAGCCTCAGATCAGCATAAAGCCATGAAAAAAGCAAACAACAACAAAACGTCGACAGCTGATCAAGTGGAGATTCTCGTGATTTACTTGAAGGACTACAAAACAAAGTTTGATTTTAATGGCATCGATTTCGAGGCCGACCTGACCTGACCATGTATACAGAAATTCGTCGTTGTGTGGCAGTCGATTTTCCAGACGAATTTGGCCCATAAGTTCCGAGTGAGTCAAGCAAGGCCTGCTATTGGGAGTAGAAGAGCATTAACTGCCAAAATGCGCCTTTCGCCCGCCATTTTCCTCAAGAAAACGTTAACCGGGACAAAGCGTGGTCGAGTTGAATCCGGGACAACCGGAAACAAATTTCAATACGCAAACGCAGCTTATTATGTATGCAAAACACGAGTTTCAAAGCTTAAGTCTGACACAGTGTTTTCACGACAGCCGTTGTCTCGCTTAACATTTCCTGAAAGTGGTTTGTTTGCAGACCTCGTTGAGCGACTAAAAAATGATACCTGTTTTCAAGGGTAAGATTAATTGAGGAGAGAGCACGTGCCAATACAATGACAAAAATAATAAAAAAACAGCACGCTTGTTGTATTTCCGATTTGAATAACCGCAAGTAATTGGCAACTCGCTTAAATCGTATGAACTTGCTCGTGGATTTCGTGATTTATGGTCACTCGCAATGTTTTGAAAGTTGTTAAATTGCACGAGCCGTTTGAGAACTTTCAAAACATCACTTTTGCCCTTAAATCTTAGCGCAAAAGAATATAATGATGAACTTACTTCGTAAAATGATGTCGATGATTTCCTTTGCCAACTCATCTGGGTTCTTGTTGACACCATCGGGAATTATATCTCTTTCCTCCCTTGTAATAATTCCAAAATCTGTTGGGTTTGTCGAAGAACCCACACTGATGCCAATCACTAAAACACTCTTGTTTCTGAGGACTTGAACCACTTCATTCAAATCGTTCTTATTGCTGTTGGAGTCTTCATCCATTATAACAACAAGAACCTTCTTGGCATTTGGTCGCACGTCCTTCATTTCAAACACACGCTTTGCCTCTTGCAGAGCCCAAACTAGGTCTGGCTGTCCAGACGAGCTTTTGAGTAAAGTGATCTTGCGGATTAAGTCGTCTTGATCAGGGACATTGGTGGAAAAGTCGATGATCCGTGTGGCAACTGTAGAGCCAAAGACGATGACGCTGTAATGGATTCTGTCGATGCCGTACTTGTTAACAATACTTTTGATGATATTCCTCATTAGATCGAAGGTATCCGTGGACGAAAGGGATGTTGAACCGAGAGCAAACGTCAGATCGATCAATGGCAGATTAACTGAAAAGAAGAAAAGAATGATTACAAAGGACATCTTTGAAAAGCTGGAACAACATTCAAAAGGGCTATAAAGATAGAAAACTGCATTGTTCATTTGCGCCACAATTGGCAGTTTTCATCATCATCCTCATCATCATCATCGTCATCATCATCATCATCATCATCATCATCATCATCATCATCATCATCATCGTCATCATCATCATTATTATTATTATTATTATTATTATTATTATTATTATTATTATTATTATTATGTATGATTATTAATTCTGATTTTATCATATTTTTTCTTTACTTGCAAAGAAAGCAATCGACTATCGACTTCTAAAGGCTGTGCAGTTAGTAATAAGGTTGAGATCACTTTACTGAAAGATTATAGCCCGCACAAACAAGTAGGCTCAACTTTTCAGTAATATTCAGTAGCTTTTGCTAAAGAACCATAATTTTTTCGGTTGATCAAATTTCGAACGCTTTTCGCGTAATTAGCGGAAAAAAAAACAATTAGATTAAAGGGCATGCAGCACGAAAAAAAGTATGGTGGGCCCATCTTTTTATTGCATTTTTTAATGTCCTGTGCATGAATGTCACTTGCGCCAAGTTTGACAAAAATCTGGATAGTATGTCGTTTACAAGGGAATTCCTTAAACTGCAACAGTCTCACGTGCTACTTTCCTATTTGATATTCGAAGTTTGAAAGAAAGGAGTCTCGCTTTTGTTGAAAACAACTACTTTCGACCGCAAGAACCTTCAAAAGACATATCGTTAATATAAACGGTCTTTTAAATGCCTCGATTCCTAGTTGCAGTAGCCGTAGACCAATCCCAATGTCTTCCCAATTCGAATCTATTAGTCCGCTGTAAATTTTGCTGGAAAACAAACGAAAACACATTCAGCAATTTCACAATCGTGTTCGTTTGTAGCTTAATTCATAGGGTGCCGCCATTTTGTAGTTTTTGACGTTTACTGGTCGTCTTATTATAGTTAGGCAAAAAAAAAAGCGTGATTTGGGCGCCTGACCATAACCTGATCTATGTGTCGTAGTTGGAATTACAAATAAAATAAAATTTAGTCATCAAGTTGATTTGAAAGAGACGGTACCGGAAGGGACGTTTCCCCTTCAAGGCAAAACAAGCGAGCTATCCATTAGTCCCTTTTTTTTCCCGCTTAATCGATCTTACCTTCCAGTGCTTTGGTCATGATGGTTTCAGCTACACCCACAACCCTTTCCGACGTATAATTAGGCACACCAACGTAATCGCGGGAAGCAAAGACAACGGAACTCATCTGGTTCCCAATTTGATTAGACTCACTACCGAGGCCAACACTCAAAATTAAGACGTCCCCTTTCCTCAACTTAGAGGTGTAGACCATGAGTTCATCTGAACTGTCCGGTTTGGTGACGTTGTCCGTCAGCACGACCAAAACCTTTTTCGTGTTTGGTCTCGCTTTTGTTCTGAAAAGGCTTTCCGCTTGCGCCAAAGCTCCGTCAAGATTCCTGTTGTCTGGAATTGGTGTAAGTTTGTTTACTTCATTCATGAGATACTCTTGGGTAAAGTTGAACTTGAAATCGCCAAGTTCTGTTGTCACGACTTCGCCATACACAATTACACTAAACTTGACCCTTTCAACTCCGTATCGCTCAATAATTGTCCTAATAGTGTTTTTCATGAAGTTAAATACATTCTGCGAGTCCTTTGAGGTTGCGCTAAGAGCAAAACCAATGTCAATCAATGGGATGTCTCCTAGAAATTAAACGAAAAATATAACATGATTAATCCACTGATTTATTTTCGAGAAATCGTCTTCATTGTAATACACTAGTCGGAGCCTCTCTTTGTATGTCAGTATTTAAGAGCAAGTTGAATACTCTTATTCAAATTGAACGACAAGTAGCACTCAGTAGGAACTGTCTGACCGCTTTCTCGAACAAATGGAAAGCCTTTCTGCGCTAAATTCAATGCGTGTACCCTAGCTCTAACGATTCTAACCACTATCTTAGACTAGTTTCTCTGCTAAAGATAGTTCCTTTTCAGTAAATAACTTATGCGCCCATCATTTAAATTTTAAGAAAAGTAATTAAGAAAAAAAAAACATGCTAAAACTAAAATGCTAGAAATGATATTAACAATTATAGTCCGTATAAAAATAACAATAACAATAACAATAATAATAATTGATAATAATAATAATAATAATAATTATAATAACAATAATAATAATAATAATAATAATAATAATAATACCAAAACTTCTTAGCAGCACGAAGTAAGATATCGCTTTGATGATCCATACGATGTTTTTGAAATTCATATTTAATCAATACATGTTTCGGATGAAACATCATCCATCGTCAGTTGACAAATGAGAAATAAACTAAAGTTAAGCAATAAATAGTGTAACAAAGTGAGATATAACATGAATAATTAAGGATGAAGGCGAGAACAGAATAAAAACACCCAACCACGAAACAAAACAGAAAAAAACCAAACTGTTTAGGATAAGAAAAGAAACTAATTAGTATGAAAGGGATAAATTAAGATGTTTGACTTGGGAATTTAAAGATGGCTGCTCCCAAAGGATATGCATGGCTTCTTCATCCTTAATTATTCATGTTATATCTCACTTTGTTACACTATTTATTGCTCAACTTTAGTTTATTTCTCATTTGTCAACTGACGATGGATGATGTTTCATCCGAAACATGTATTGATTAAATATGAATTTCAAAAACATCGTATGGATCATCAAAGCGATAAAATAATAATAATAATAATAATTGATAATAATAATAATAATAATAATAATAATAATAATAATAATAATAATAATAATAATAATAATAATAATAATAATCCACCTATTTCCAGAAGTGCAGGTTGTAGATGCAAGATCCACGCTAAATAATATTTAACAATTATTCGCCTAAGGCGAGGTGAATAGACCATGTTCATAAATAGCGGCTAATAAATTACGCTTTTGTCTTTGTGCTAATCATCCTCACTAGCCTCAATTTGGTGAAAAATTTTGAATTTTGTTCGTGCTAACGAGGCTAGTGAGGATGATTAGCATAATGACAAAAGATTAATTACTAAGCCGATATTTATGAATACGGTCTATATCGGTGAATAAAGGCAGAGAGAAAGTCGAAGTTTTTACTCACCCGATATTCGAAGAGCGTGAGGTGAATAATACGGAAGACCTTAGACAGCAATGACCAGAACCAGGTTGTTAACCAGCGATTTTCGTTAAAACAATGATTTGCTGGGGGTATTCAGTCTCGCGGGCTCAGAAAACCTGGTTGTGGTCATCGTTACTTAAGGTGGGCCCGCACTGGGGGACATGTTGCAGGAATATGTTGCAACATGTAGCGGGGACAAAATCGTGTTAAGTGCACTCTGAGGGCACATGTTGCAGGAATGTGTAGCAGGGATATGTAGGAGGGACCACACTTGTGAAAATGTTGCCGGGACACGTCTTAGGGACATGTTGCAGTGACACATCCTCTCGTGTGTGGTGACACTTTTTCACTCGTGCGACATGGAATCTGTGCCAAATTTGTCCCCGCAACATGTCCCATGAAGTTCAACAAGTTGAACTCCGTGCAACATGTTGCGGGGACAAATTTGGCACGGATTCCATGTCGCACGAATGAAAAAGTATCAACACACACGAGAGGATGTGTCGCTGCAACATGCCCCTGAAACGTGTCCCGGCAACTTTTTCACAAGTGTGTAAACTCTGCGATTTGGTACCTCCTAATTGTCCCTGCTACACATCCCTGCAACATGTCCCCTCAGTGTGCACTTAACAAGATTTTGTCCCCGCTATATGTTGCTGCAACATGTTCCTGCAACATGTCCCCTCGTGTGGGCCCACCTTTAAGGTTTTTCGAATAATACACCTTATTCCAAGATGGCCGCCATTTTAGTATTCTTTTGTTTCCATGCAAATTGGCCCTTATGGCCTCGCTTTCAAATGTAAAATTCAAAAGAATATTTAACTTTTAACGAGGCCATAAGGGCCAATTTGCATGGAAACAAAACAATACTAAAATGGCGGCCATTTTGGAATAAGGTGTAGTGTATTAGTATAATTACATAGGTGATTATTTGAAAAATATGCATTCTCTTTAAAACAAGATCTTCGCCTATCACCTCGATAAAACGGCTTGCGGATTTTTTGAAAAAAAAAAAAAAACCGCTTAGATGATTATCACGTATTAATCACCTCAAGTGCCATCAATCAGCGCAAAGAGTTTTCAATAATCAACTATTTAATTATACAATTACTGATTATTAGCCCGGATTCCAAAAATCTAAACAACTTATCAACGACAACACAAAGGATCATGGTTAACGTTGGTTTGACTTTACTCAGCAAGCAAGCAAGCAAGCAAGCAAACAAGCGAGTTTCAATCTTTCTTTGTCCTTTCAGTCCTTGGCTACACGCAACAAAACTGTCTTACAGCTCTTAGTAACAAAAAAAACGCAGTATTCCTTTGTCTCTTTTATTACAAACTTTAAGATGTTTTTAGTAATTACTGGCAAGGTTAAAATGCCAAGACACCGCCGCTTTTAGTATCCGACTCTGACAACTGGACTTACGTCTCAAAATCCTGTCCATTATGCGTTTAGACAACGCGCCGGAATTGACGGTTGGCTGGACGGACAGGACGTCGAGCGGATTCGGCGAAACGGTTAGCAACTCTTCTCTGTCAACATTTCCCACGGCTACACTAATCACCAAAACCTTGTTGTTCTCCAAAGGTGTCACGGCATCCGTCAGGGTGGCCTCATTGTCGCTAGGAGAATTGTTGTCAGTGAAAAGGACAAGAACTTTCTTGGCATTTAGACGTGCCGGTATCTCATTGAAAACTCTTTGGACTTCTTGAAGGGCATTTCGTAAAACTGGTGGTCCAGTTGATGGAGCATGCTTGTTTATTGCATTTTTCAGGTCATCTATGCTTGGAGGGAAGGTATGATTAAAGTTGATCACCCTCTGCAGTAGGTTACCGTAAACGATCATACTGTAGTGGACTTTGTTGCTGCCGTATGTGCTGATGAATGTTCTGATGTGGTTTCTCATTGCGTTATATATTTGGAACGAGTCTGCTGATGTTGCGCTCAAGGCAAACACGATGTCCAGTAGTGGGATGTTATCATCTGAGAATAAAGTAAAGAACTAAACTTTAAAAGGAGAAAAAAAACTAATTCACTTCGCCTAAAAGACTTACATGCGAGCACAAGATCGTCAATGCCATATTGCATTAATGAAATCCAGGGTTTCCAAATCTACCGACGAAACAATCAACCAACTGTGTGAACATTATTAGATTACTTTAACTCATCAAGTCTTTGAGACAACAGATACTGGGAAGGTTTGGGAGCTTAAGCACGAGCGTTTTTGAAACGCGGACGGCAACCGGAAGAGAACATATCGCGTGGCAGAGCAATGGTGTCTCCCAGATTTTTATACTGATCATCTCTAATGGAGAAAAGATACTTAACAATATAAATGTGGTTGTGTGAACACAAGTTAAAAGGGAAAATAGCTCACTTCCGCTTGTCGTTCGCGTCACAATTTTTCTGCATGACTGAGATTTTTTTTAGATACCTTAACTTTTGATGTTCTCTTAAAAAACACATTGATTTCACCGCTCTTTTTGGGCGATCTATCACTTCTCAGAGAGAGTGTGCTTTGGCCAGTCAGATCACGGGATTGGTGTTGTGGTTTTCTGTTAAACAAGGCATCTAAGACTGTTCAGGAAGGTTGTTGATCATGACAGTTTTCTTTCCTACCGTTTACGGAAAGGTGATGTCATAACATAAGAGACCGAAACCACCTACAGCCATGAAAAATAGTAAAGTCTGCGAGTCAGGTTTACTCATCTCAGACCCAGGCAACGGGGCTCACCTTCAGTGACAAGCAGTAGCACGTGACTAATTACCATATGCAACTGTGTTGACAACGAAGCTTGACTGCATCCCATGTAAAAATGAGATAGACATCATTGCGAAATGAAAAAAAAAAAAAAAGCCGAAAACAAGACACAGTTCATGGCGTATTTCATTTTTACGTTCAAAGCTATAAGGCCTCGATTTAATAGTGAGCCATACTCAAAACTGACGTACCTTGGACATGCGGTGATGTGGATGCTGTCAAAAAAAAAAAAGAAGTGCATTTCATAAGAAAATTGTTTCTGTAAATTGATTGAGTGAGCATTGCTGTAGCCAGAAAAAGATGTGACTGGGGCAATGTCAAATTCATTTTAATTAAGATCTGCCTGATCACTTTTAAGGTTTTGCATGGCCTGTCACCTAGTTATCTTTTCGACCTTATCTCGGTAAAGAAAACCAGATACAGTCTTAGGTCGTTTCAAGCACCAGTTTTAAACAGGCCGCGGACAAATAGAAAGACGCTAGGTGACAGATCATTCGCTGCGGCAGCCCCTACACTGTGGAACGCACTTCCACAAGAGATTCGCCAGTGCCAGAACATAAATGTATTTAAGTGCCTCTTAAAGACTCATCTTTTTAGATTAGCCTATAATTTGTGATATTTAATTGCTCTTGCTTAAATTTTTATTGTTAAATTATCTTAATTATAAATTTGTAACTAAATTAGTATTTTGTTTTATATAGTCTATATACATATATATATATATATTTTTTTTTCTTATTGTAAAGCGCAGTAGATCATAGGCATGGTTTTGCGCTATATAAATATTTTAAATTATTATTATTATTATTATTATTATTATTATTATTATTATTATTATTATTATTATTATTAATTTTTGATGCCTGCATTTAAAGACAGCCTTGAGATCCCGCAGTATTAACAAAACAAAACAAACCAAAAACAAACACGAAAAAAATGACTGAGGCAAGCGTGCCTCGGATTGCATCATAATGGCTACGGCCCTGGTAAAGACATGCATACTAAAAGCTGTCATAAAAGTACCAAATAGTTTTGACCGTCGTAAAATTGTGTCTATACGTGTAATTTTCAGCATATTAGTTCGTTTCATAATTTTGGAAAGTATTGATTCAAAAGCGTAAGAAATACCATGCACTTAGTCCAAATCACAATGATTAGTCCGGACCCTTGCAAATCCCAGGTAACCAATTGGATGCAACATCAGCAACAAACAACAACAAGAAACAAAGCATTGCAACAAAACAAAATAAGCAATAAATAAACAAGAGGGCAATTGCTTCACCAAGTGGCAATTTCGATTTGCTTCCGGTTGTCTAAGGAAGTAGGCGATCGCAGAACCAGGAGAAAAAAATGCTTTATATAATTATAAACAAAGTAAAGACCACTTATTTTAAATCTCAAAGTGAGCAATCTTAAGATAACTTACGTGGTTCTATGGTTGATACTGGAGGTGGAGCTGTTCATTAAACAACAAAAAAAGAAAAATCATATTATTACTTATTCATAATATACATGAAACAAGCAGCGCGCGTATCACGTATTTTGAATCACGCATCCAAATTTCGCGAAATGCACGGCCCGCACTCGGTGAGTTTCTTTGCATCATTGACTATTCAGTTTGGTTTGTGACCTCTTTTTGCACTGAAATTCTGCACTATGTCACTTGAAAACTGCATTTCTCCTAGTCAATCAAAAGTTAGACGATAGAGAGATTTCGCAAAATTTTTTGTAGGAGATGCGTGATACTTTCACGTTACGTTTACGGCAAACGTTAGGCTGACATAGGCATTTTGCCGAAAGCCAAACAAACCTGATTGATTTACGATTTTTTCGTCCCTGTTAGACCCTGGTATCAACTAATTTCTCAAAGAAAAAGGAAAAGTTAGAAGAAGACAATTTTTATCACAAGTAGCAGCCTGCCCTTTTTCCTTTGCCATTTCAAGTAAACCCAATGAAAATCTTTCTCACAAAAAGCATCGAGCGCGTGAAATTAGGCCTTCTGAGAAAACGTTCACTTAAAGTGTTGATTTGGCTCTTAAGAACATAATAACATAATATATGTACAATAAGACTACACTGTGAAAAAAGAAACTTAAGTGGTATAAACATAGTTAATATATCGAGATGGTTATGAAACTCGACAAGTTTCTTTGTTTTATGTTTTTGTTTGTTAGCCCTGACCATGCACAAACCACACCCTTTTTCTAAATGACAGCCAATCAACGGTTTCGATTAATTTATTCAAATTCGGTTGCGAACCGAGGATAAAAGACTGTGCACGGTCACGGTCATGTCAACATGGAGTGCAACAGTAATGTTCTCGCCTTTAAAGTTTCCAGAGTTTCATAACCAACCAGTCCATTTATATAAACTATGGTATAAATAAACAGTAACAATAATCATAATCATAATCATAATAATAATCATCATCATCATCATCATCTTTATTCCTCTTAAGATAAAAGACATACCTTAAGTTACATTTGCAAATGTCCAAAAAAAAAATTAGGAAATAAACTATTCAAAAATCACATTTAAAAAGAAGCCTATTCACAAATACATTCTTAAATTTCTCAGAATTTATTGGCGGGTAATCATGATCAGCATTTCTGTTCCTAATATGATACTTTGTTTCTTTCTTCTTCGGAATAACATTACTGAGCGGGTAGTCAGGGTGAACCGAACGTACCTTAAAGAGCTTAATTCCAATCTGCTTTTTCCAAAGTTCTCGAATGTCAATTCTCTTAGATGTATAATTCCTTTTAAGACACCTTTCTAGGAAATTTTGTGTGACCGTGAATCTGAGTCTACGACACCATAGACAGACCAGCCATAAGTGGAATTCGGTAAGACCAAGACACTAAATAGGCGGTCTACTTCACCTTAACTGAAACCTTCCTTGCCTTGGTAACAAATGCAACAACAAATTAATGAACCAACATTAACTCAACTCACTTGGGCAAGGACCGTTGTTACAGGCCAAGTCGAACTCTCTTGCATTTCCAATACAGTCATCTCCTCCATTGGAGGGTGGTGGATTTGTGCAATTTCTTATTCGGTCTTGCTTGCTTTGTCCACATGATGGTTTACATGGAGTAAAATACCACGCTGACCAGCCACCGTCCACTAATTAAGTAATACAAATGTTAGGAGACCATGAAGTAGAGCCTCCATATGCACTATATCCTTGAGTCGATCTGCGCGTGTCTTTCTGTTTTTAGAACTAACCCTTCAGGACGAGACTCACATTTACATCAATTTTCATCAATTTGCATACATTGTTTTTGTTATGTTTGTCTTCGTTAGACAATGCATTTATTCTGATTGACCATTTAAAACAGTGCGTGCAGAGTCGAAGAACTCGTGGGGTTTTAAAAATAGAACGGTATGCGCGAAGGTTGACTCATAGGGCCTGTATGGGAGAGGCAAGCTCCTACTCATGGGCTACTGAAATGTTTATTGATGAAATGGTATATGAAGTGAATCATATATGAACTGCGGATGTGAAATCAAGTGAAGCTATGATCTTCGCAGTTATGAACGCAATTTTTGCAATTGCGTAGAGAAGCCTGAAAAATTCAGGACTCCAACGGGGTTTGAACCCGTGACCTCGCGATTCTAGTGCGACGCTCTAACCAACTGAGCTATGAAGCCACTGACGTTGGGAGCTGGTCATTTGTGGGTTCTAATGGTACCGTGAGGAATGAATCAGTGATGAAATGGTATATGAAGTGAATCATATATGAACTGCGGATGTGAAATCAAGTGAAGCTATGATTGTCTTCATAATTCTAGTAACCATAATGGTGTCGATAGCAATTGACTATGATGTTGGAAATGGAAGCGGAAGACTAAAGTAAAGTTACGACGTCTTGCAGCAGTTTAGTAGCCTGGATTTGAGACTCCAAAGCGAAACAAATAGGTGGCAGAAAGGTAGTCTTTTCTTTTAATAGCGTACTCGTGGATTATGGTGGTCACGTTGATGTAGATACTTATAAACAAGGTAATGTTGGACGACAAATTGTTACCCCTTTGGAAATTAAGCGTTAATATGCACACTTTTCTTTTCGTTTTGTCAAGTGGGTGAAAATCAAGAGCATGATAAATACTAACGAACTATCATTATCAACCACATATCGGTGACATCCTAGTGTTTGTCATCGTCGATATTATTGGCATACTATTTTGAGCATCAGCGGAAGTCCTTAACCTCTCTAAGTTGGCCTTGGCCCATCAGCTTATAGTACTATCTTAACTTAGAATATGAATCCTGACAAATAATGGCCAATCAGATTGGGTGTGATGACCACAACGATTCTGATTGGACCGCAACGAAATAACCGCTTGAGATATTGCTCGTGCTAAATACCATAGCAGCAGCCACTCGAAAAATAGATAAAACCCTTCACTGAGGGTCCCCATTCCATCGCATATCGACGCTTTGTGAAATGGACGTCTGGCACCCGTGATGGAAGGGCTTGGCCTTTTGTAATCTTTGGAAAGTCATTTTAAATACTGCTTCTTCAATCGCACCTGGACAGGGAATTAGGCTGCAATCTCGAGATTCCTCGTTCGGACCAGAGCAGTTCAATCCGTTATATGCTGGCGGTGGATTGTCGCATACACGAATTCTATATTCTTTTCCCGGACCACAGCCTGCGGAGCATTGTGACCAGTCGGTCCAGGTTGACCAATTACCATTAACTGAAACAGGAATATCGAAGAACATGTCAGACAAAAATGATTTTAAAAGGAGCTATCAGCGAAAAAAATTTTTCGCATGGAAGTCAGCAACTTTACCACCTTGAGCAGGACTATCCTGTTAGCGAGTGATTCCCACTAAAGGTGTTCTTCCAATGAAAATCTTAGCTGGCACGGTCGCAGCTTGCTTTATATCGAGCCTGCTAAATTGTACGCATTAAAATTAAACATGGAGTGAAACAAACTTTGTTCCCTTGCATGTTCCATTCTGAGCCAAAGTCAACCATCAACGGTGTATTTAATACATGGCTCTTGCCAATTGAAGAGTTTTACAATCACATTACCCCATTTACAGAGAAAGAGAAGAAAAAGCGTTTGATTTTCAGCAAAATGTCCAAAGAGATAATTAGCCCGAACAAAGGGTCGTGGCACACATTTTTCATAGAAAATTGAGCTCTTGTGACATTATTCGATTAGCATTTTATTTTTTTAGCAAAAGGGTAATTCACCTGGACAAGGGGTCAGGTTACACACTTCTATATCAGAACTTGGTCCCTGGCAAGTGTTGCCACCGTGGGCTGGAGCTGGGCTATCACAGGGTCGTAGTCTAAACCTTGTTCCTGCACCACATGTTACGCTGCAATCTGCCCATTGATTCCAATTTCCATATTTTCCGTCGACTAAAAAACAGCAAGTATTACAATCTTATCAGCTTTAGGCACGAGTCCAAAAATTAATAAATTGCTATTTATAAATATGCACACTTCGAAGTTCAACTTTCAACCGACGACTTCCCATTACACTGCCGCCATTTAGGTTTCAGTGACACTGGACTGAATAGTGTTTAAGGTGGCTTACTACAGTTTTCCGAAGAAAAAGAGCAAGATTTTCAAATCTGTGAAATTAAAGCAACAGGATGTCTCTTCTTTGGTGTAAGTCACTGCAACTGATGTAAAATTTAATGCGTGCATTTCCGGATATAAGTGGAAATTTTAAACAAGCTAGGTTACTTGTCAGAGGTCTGGAAAATCGACCTCCGCCTTCCGTGCGTCCCTTAAAAATACTTCTGCCTTAGTTCCCTTTCGTTCAATTACAAAGCAGATGCAAAAAAAAAAAAAAATGGAGACAGTCATGACACGAATCTTGCTTTCCACCAGCGCTAAGTACGGGCAAATACGTGGCTTGCTCGTTAAGTTACCTACTTGGACAAGAATGCTTGTTGCATGCCTCAGTTGCTACTGAATCCCCAGTGCAGTTGTTTCCTCCGTTCTGGGGTGGAGGGTTTTTGCAGGTGCGAGATCGAGATCGTGTTCCTCCAGGGTGACATGAAGCACTGCATGCTCCCCAAAGCCCCCAAGAAGACCAGTTGCCATGGGTGATATCTAGTGTAATAAAAATAAATAAATAAAAAGGACTAACAATTAGCGCATCCACTATGTTCTAGCAGGGCCATACATAAGAGGTCATTACCAAGTTAAGTTGTCTAAAGCGAAAATGTGTCAATTACGTATTTGTTAAGAAAAGAAATGACAGTCATTGCAAGAATTGCTTTGAAAGGTTGGAATGATTGTTCATAACCCTTTTTTTTACTAAAGACGCAAAGAAATATGCCAAGTTTATCTGTCTTCCTTTTAATGTTAAACAACAGCTATTGCCACACAACAAAGGGCAGTAGAATAGATGAGATCGGAGTTTATTTTAGCCAGCCTTTTTTCTTGAAAATTAGTTAACTATGAGATAATAGTAATGGAGATACAACTTGGACGCACTTATCACATCACTTTCATGGCGGCTTACAATTCTATGAGAGATAGATTACCAACACCGGAGGTCCCCCCCCCTCCTCCCGTACCCCACATACACACTAACGTCCCAAAATTTTGATTGACAGGAAGGGTTGTGAAACGCGGCCTACGGTTTATAGTCCATGTCCGTGAATACTTGGGAGTCTTTTAGAACCATTTGCAGATGAAAAGGATGCACTTTCTCCTAAGTTATTTTTAACAACCTGGGTATTGTTCCGGCCAAAAGTCCGATGCTCAACCAACTCTGAGCCACCGGACGTCGGTAAAAACATGTGGGAGAGACGATTGAGCGTAAACCGAGCCAACGGATCAGTCATATTTGTTCCTTCTAAATTTCATAGGCTACCCCAAATATATGTCTTAAATATTGGGCTTTGTCAAAAACTGAACTACGGGTATCAGATTTCCAACATTTTCATTGGCTCGCCGGACACAGGCCATCAGTCCACATACCTGCTTTACCT
>NC_090875.1:16421056-16428556 GCF_036669935.1 Montipora foliosa
GAGCGCTCAGGGGCCAACTCACAAATCCTGTTATCCCCTCCTCCCCTCCCTCCTCTCCTAGTACAAATTGAGGATTAAGGTCGAACGTCTGTGCTGACAATTGTGGACACAAGTACCTGGGCAATAGCGAAGTAAACAATGTCCTGTTTCTGTGGATGGCCCTCTGCAGTTCGCCCCACCGTTGCTTGGTGCAGGGTTCGTGCATGTTCGTTGTCTTTGTCTTTGTCCAGGTCCACAAGTTGCACTGCATGCAGACCAGAAACCCCAGTTTGACCAGGCTCCATATACGGCACCTGCGTGGAAATAATTAACTCTCATTTGTTATGTCTCTATAAGAGAAAATTGCTTAAATGGTCGCGATTAGTGCGAGGATAAATTATATCTGTCGGTCTTTAACCCGCACTTCAAATATACATTTCTTTAACTCATTAGGCCTTTCAAGGGAACACACGAGCCCAACAATTGACCTGCTCTCAACTGTTTGGCTTCATAGCTCAGTTTGTAGAGCATTTTACCGGCATCACAGAGATCATGGGTTCAAATCCCTTTGAAGACGCCTGAATTTTTGAGATATGTCCAGGTTTGACCCTAATTAGATGCACGCGGATTTCAATAAGCGTCACGAAGTGTCCCCTTGTTCTTTTCGCCAACGTCAACATCACTTGTGTCTCAGAATACAGACAATTTATTTCACAAAGTGTCCCCCAAATGCTGCTCTTTAAGTAAAGATTAACTGCTGCATTTACCCAAAGCTAAAAATAACGCTAACCTTTACCCTTACTTCATTGTTGAAAATAGGTAGCAGATGCTTAGACTTAAAGGGACACTTTGTGTTGGATGTCAAAATTGAGCGTGCATCTAATTAGGGTCAAACCTGGACATAAGTGGAATTTTTCAGATGAATGTAAGAGACAATTGCTTAAATTGTCCATATAAGTGCGAAGATAACTTCTATCTTTTGACAATGAGAGATTAATGCTCTGGCATTAAACACGAAAGAAACGTTCAGCGTTTGTTGCATTGTGTTCTTAAGGGCTTAGTAAACCTCGTCTATTATCGTTTAAAATGAAATTTTAAAGTTTGAAATTCAAAGGGTCTGCTTTCGGAAGTCTCGACCGAATTTAACCGTAGTCAGCTAAATTTGTTAAATGATGCTGCCCCCTGATAATTGAAGCTTTCAATAGGTGCATAAGTGATAGTACTAGTACAGAATTTAGATCCGGTGAAATTGCTTTCTATTCCGTGTTCAAACGAATGGATAACCCGCGCAGTGCTATTATGACCAAAAACAATCAATTCTTCTTTTTCTTTGGTTTCAAAGCTGTGTTAAATAAACATGACATGACCCAAATTTTAAGCCTTTCTTTCAAAAGGACACCTGTTTATTTTAACTGGAATTTTCCTATTTCATGATGCGCCATTATTAACTTTAAAATCTTGAGACAGCTGGATAGAGGAGAGAAAGACATCATCAAAGACATTAAGGAAATACAATTGACAAGACCAATTGAAATGGATGCATGCATTGGCAAAGATGGTAAAGGTAAAGTCTGCTACGAGCCTAGAAGGCCCATCAGGCTTGCGCTT
The DNA here is from genome assembly GCF_036669935.1 of Montipora foliosa. NCBI lineage: Eukaryota > Metazoa > Cnidaria > Anthozoa > Scleractinia > Acroporidae > Montipora > Montipora foliosa. The sequence continues at coordinate 16,422,644 of NC_090875.1, forward strand.
ATCTCTGGTTTCTGTAGCATGAAGCGACTAGGAGTATTTCTACTCCCCCCGGGATGGGATGCCAGTCCATCGCAGGGTTACCCCAGCATTAAATTCGCCGGTACCCATTTATACACCTGGGTGGAGAGAGGCATCGTGGGAGTAAAGTGTCTTGCCCAAGAACACAACACAATGTCCCCGGCCTCCCATATGGGCAAAGATGGACGTGATTGAAATGTAGTAGAAAGTTGGACGTTTTTTCTCGCCTGGGTAAAGGTTTTTTCTTGAGAATTGTCTTCACCGTGAAGCAACAATACTTTTCTCTTTGAAAGAATCCTATCGTGCCATTTTCTGCCAATTACATTAAAATCTTTTCCCATCTCTTCAAAATAAATATGACCTACATGTAGACCATTTATTGCTACTCATAAACAGGTGTACAAACCTATGCAATCGAAACATTTCTTTATCTCCTCGTTGATACCAGAACATGGGTTTCCACCAAACACTGGTGCAGGACTTGAACATGTCCTGGTGCGTTTGCTTTCCCCGAAGCAAGGAGCGCTGCATGGGCCATATTCCGACCACTGTGACCACTGCCCATGCACTGGGGCGATTGCTAAAAGTGAAGGAATGATGAAGAATGAATAGAGAGTAGAAACATCAACCTGACCATTTTTTTAAACTCCATCGGAAAATGATTTTGCATGTCCCCTAATAGGAACACGGGTTCCCTTGACGTTCCCAAGCGAATAACATCATTATAGGTTATGATTAGAATGCAACCTGTAATGTATTGGGCCGCTAAGTATGTTGGGATAGGAAAAACCATGTGCTTTTGATAGCGGCGGCCATGTTAGTACGTTTGCAATGAAATTGGTTGAGTTAAATCTGTTTGTTTGGATACTCTGTTACTCTCGGGAATACTACATTGGCGACGAGGAGAAACGAAAAGCAATGGAAAAGAGCGTGTTACCGAAATTTGATTATTTCTCTGATCCAGCGACGATTGGTCCCCAATGGAAGAGGTGGTTAACTTCATTCGAACTGTACGCGGACGGGAAAGGGCTTATTATAAGCGAAGGAACCACAGCAGCAACTAAACAGCGGCGACGAGCAATGTTACTCCACCTGGCTGGGCCTGATGTGCAGGAGATATTCACCACCTTAACTGAAACCGGAGATGCTACAAATTACGCCAGTGCTGTTGAAGCTCTCAACGCCTATTTCGTGCCACAGGTAAATTCAGCATTCGCCCGCCAGACCTTTCATCGGATCATACAAAACCCAGGTGAGACAGTTCAGCAATTTGCTACTCGCTTAAGACAAGCAGCTAAAGATTGTGATTTTGGCACTGATACCGACAACCAGATAAGAGACGCAGTTTTGAATAAGTGCACTTCCATTTACATCAAACAAAAATTGCTTGAAGAAGGCCAAGGACTGAACTTAACACGCACCGTAGAGGTTGCCGCAAAATGCGAAAAGATAGAAACCCAACTGGCATGAAATCGCTTCAGCCTTGGCAGGTATTGAAGGTGTCGAAAACATTTCTGATGACATTGTGGTGCATGGTCCCGACACAGAAACACACAACAGGCGACTCCACCAAACTATAGAGCGTCTGCAAGAGTGCGGTCTCACTTTAAATGCTGAGAAATGTTTGTTCAACACGGACAGGCTGGTGTTCATGGGCACGATGCTTTCAGAGAAAGGCATTGGTCCTACAGCAGATCGTGTTAAAGCAGTATTAGAGGTGGAAGAACCAAAGAGTGCGTCAGATGTACGTAGCTTTCTGGGTTTAGCCAATTACAGCAGCCGGTTCATACCTCACTTTGCCACTTTACCTGAACGACTGCGAAGACTGACAAGGAAAGAGACACCCTTTGAATTTGGACCAGAGCAGAAGAAGTCCTTTGAATGTCTCAAACAGAAGATGGCAGAAGCTTGTACTTTGGCATATTTTGATGGGAATGCGCCCACCAAGTTAATCACGGACGCCAGTTCAGTTGGGCTGGGCGCTGTTCTCCTACAGAAGCAGGACAGTACATTGACACCGGTATGTTATGCAAGTCGTAGTTTGACTTGACGTGAGCAAAGATATTCCCAGACAGAGAAGGAGGCGCTCGGTGTGGTGTGGGCATGCGAGAGATTCCATGTCTATGTGTATGGGATGCAGTTTGTTGTAGAGACCGACCACAAGCCTTTAGAGGTCATATATGGTCCACGGTCAAGACCATGTGCACGGATAGAACGATGGGTTCTCAGACTACAGCCATATGATTTCAGTGTGATACACAGGCCTGGGCGCGAGAACATTGCTGATCCATTGTCGTGTCTACTCCATACGAGGGTCGAACCTGACAACCAACAGCGGTGCACTGAGGAGTATGTTAGGTTTGTTGCTGCAAGTGCAACACCAACGGCACTCACAACACGTGAGATAGAAGAGGCCTCTGCCGATGATGAAGAGCTGAAAGAAGTGAGGAAAGCTATTGCAACGGGGCGGTTTGAAAAGTGTAGACAATATATGACAGTGGCGGGGGAGTTGTGTGTCATTGGTCAGCTCGTGCTTAGAGGTACACGCATTATTATTCCTAGTAAGTTGCAGCCAAGGACCTTAGCACTTGCTCATGAAGGCCACTTGGGCGTGGTTGGCACCAGACAGAACCTCCGAGCCAAGGTGTGGTGGCCCGGGATGGATAAAGCAGCGGAGAGACACTGCCGAGCATGCCATGGGTGTCAGCTGGTGGCACAACCAGATCCTCCTGAACCTATTCGATCCACCTCATTACCCGATGGACCCTGGCAAGACTTAGCAGTAGATTTAATGGGACAGCTACCATCTGGACATTCACTATTGGTCATTGTTGATTACTACAGCCGATTTTACGAAGTCGAGGTTATGCAGTCCACTACCCCTGAAAAGATCATAGACCGTCTGGCTGACACTTTCTGCAGACATGGGCTGCCAAATACTATCAAGTCCGATAATGGTCCACAATTCAAGTCGAATGAATTTAGAGAATATTGTGAACAGCATAATATTATACATCAGAAAGTTACTGCCAAGTGGGCCCAAGCCAACGGAGAAGTCTAAAGACAGAATCGGTCACTGTTGAAACGACTACAAATTGCTCAGGCAGAGAACAAACCATGGAGAGCAGAATTAAGGAGGTATCTCTCTGCCTACAGAGGTATTCCCCATAATACGACTGGAAGGAGTCCCGCTGAGCTACTTTTTAACCGAAAAGTCAAGGGAAAGATCCCTGATTTAAGCATCGGCCATGCCTATGACTATGAACTACACGATCGCGATGCTGAGCAGAAAGCTAAGAGTAAAGCTTACGCAGACATACACCGCAGGGCTAGCCCCTCCAGCATTGAACTGGGTAATGAAGTGCTTGTCCAACAAGACAAGACTAACAAACTCAGCACAGCATTTAACCCAAATCCCTGTAAGGTTGTCAGCAAGACTGGTAACAGCCTCGTGGTAGAGAGTCCAACAGGGAACCAGTACTCCAGAAACACAAGTCATGTGAAGCAATACATTAGAGAGGGAGATCCCACACTCCAACAAGGGTCAGACTCTGTGTCAACACCCCCCACACCCCAGCAGGAACTAGACCCTGTGCCATCACCTTACCAACCAACCGTACCAGAATCGACTGCCGGGCTGCTGGATAGGGGGGAGTACCCCAATCTGCAAGAGAATGGTGGAGCGGCACCAGAACCATCAAGGAATCTGAGACCCCAGAGGACAAGGAGATTGCCAGAGAGATTAAGAGATTGTGTTGTTAATTTTCTTTGGGGAACATGAACACTGATTCTCTCTCTTCAGAACTATATACAGTTTGAACATTTAAGTTTTAGAAGAAGAGACTTCATCGTTAGTATAGTTGACTTTATTGTTCGTGGAGATTTCGTTATTCTTGTAAGAGAGCATTTTTCTGAGGATAGGGGAGATGTAATGTATTGGGCCGCTAAGTATGTTGGGATAGGAAAAACCATGTGCTTTTGATAGCGGCGGCCATGTTTGCAATGGAATTGGTCGAGTTGAGTCTGTTTGTTTGGATACTTTATTACTCTCGGGAATACTACACAACCCAACTCCAAAATAAGGTGAGACACTTCTTAAGACATATACAGGTGTAGCATATGACGACGTTGCGTGGCAAAGTGCTAACCCGCTTTGGCAGATAAAGAACACTCTGTTTAGGCAGAGAATAACTGCTGGGTTAGGCACTGATCTCTAGTGATTCGGTCTAAGCGCCGACTCGAAATGGTTGGCTTTCATAAATTGTTCTGGTGACACCACAGGCGTCCTAAGCTCAGTGTGAGCAGTGTGAAACTTCAATCTTTGTCAATTGATTCTGATGTGAAATTGTGACCGTGGGAATAATTTATCCAGGAATATTTGCCTCAATTTGGTGGCACCTGAGACTTTATTCGCTAACCTTGGGATTTTATTATAACCGTTGACAACCACGATTGTGAAATGGCTCAAATCGCGTCGGATCTGGAAAATAACCACACAGGAAGGAACCTATCCAGGATGGAAATAAGGCTAGGCTTTTTAATTGAGATATAATAGTATAATTATCTTCTTAAGCTTTTTATCGGGACTCGGGATTCTTATACAAATCCATATATTTTTGTCGCCCATGCTCACACTGAGCTTGGGGCGCCTGTGGTGACACAATAATGAAAGCTTTAGTAACATCGTTTGGTACCTCATGCACACAAAACTAAGTGTCTCACTATATTTTGGAGAATCCATTCTGCATGATCACAAAAAAAAAAAAAAAATTGCAACTAACTGGAATGCCCTATTTACAAGGAGGGACCAGGGTAACCCTACTGCTAGGGTTATCCTAGTAAAACGGTCAAAGATAGTCCGCGTTTACAAGCAAAATTTGACAGGTGGGGTTACCCCATCACCCGGGAAAACTCTAAATGACCTTGATAACCGCACCCGGCTAGAAACCAACAAAACGTTGTACCGAGTAGCCGAGTTATCCCTAGCAGAACGTTGACAAGGCAGGTAGGCTTACTGTGGCACTAGCGTAACCCAAGCGCTCAGATAGGGTTACCCTAGCACCAAGGCTAACCCTATCTGCCTTGTAAACACATTGCTCAAAAAAAGAAGAAATGTGCGACTGCTAGGGCAACCCTCCTGCTGGAGTGACCCTGGCACTAGGGTAACCCTCCGTCCTCGTAAACAGGGTTTAAGTGGAACGTCGTTTTTAAATTCTTGTGATCGACTTTGCCCCAGAAATGTCTTTCAGAGTTTAAGAAAGTGGCTTCACTTGCAACTTAAGAATATTTTCACTTCAGCGCAACTAGTTAATTAGTTTCATTTGCTTTTGCTTGGTATTGATAATTCCAAGCTTAGCTGTTTTTCGTGATTTTTTTCTGTGTCCAAAACGAACTTGATCAGATCCCCCAGTTTCTTTTTTACCCTACCCTACTGTCGGCATCCTCACAAACTAAGTAATTACCAGTTTGACAGCTTTCTACGCCAACTCGCATACAGAGGTCACCCGTCATCGGTTCTATCGGATTGAATCTAACATAACGAGCTTGAATTGGAATTGTGAGGTTCTGGTCCGTGATTATTGTTCCATTCTGAAAAGGCCCTCGGAATTGCTTTGAAATAAAGGAACACGGTGCTCGTCAATAAACAAAACTGATGAAATTCATGATTGAAGGATAGCTAAAAGTAACAAACTAGTTTTATCCTCTTCTCTAGCCTGCGTGGCAAGCGTTTCCGTGCGGGGATTTTGGACGGGTTATTTTATAGTTGGCCTCGCGAAAAATGGGGCGAGACAATGGTTTTTTGCACTTGCCCAATTCTTACGCAGCCCGAAAATGTATTCTCGGCTGCAGGAAACGCTTGCTACGCAGGCTGCCTCGTCTCGCTTCTACTGAATT
>NC_090875.1:16433556-16438556 GCF_036669935.1 Montipora foliosa
TTTTTTTTGGTTTTAATTTTTGTCATTATTCTCCTGTTCTGTTATTTTCCAATATTCAGCATCTTTCCTTCATCTATGGCGGAAATTAGTCCAAAAATAAGGAATATACGGAAGCTACGACTCAAATTGGAGTTTTTGCGTGGAATATACGCGAACTCCTAGAGACACTGAAGACTCGCTGAGCTCCACATTTTAATTAAAACCTCATTTAAATGTTTATTTCGTAAAAACCATCGCCGCAATGCAATTGAAAAGAAAAACAAAACATTGCCACAGTTCCACCATGGTCGTGTCGCAACATTCTAATTTGCTTGTTTTCGCAAAATTGTTCTAGAGACGCATAATTCGTCTGGGACGAAATTGGACAAACATTTTTTCTGTGTCTGTTAAATTCGTCTGGTATAAAGACGGCCACAAGACGCATTGGTCCAATTTATACTAGAGACGGATAATCCGTCTGGACGAACTTGGGCAAGATTTTTTTAATTCGTCTAATAATCCGTCCGTGTATAAATACGGGCAACAGACGAATTATCCGTCAAGACGAACTATCTGTTTAGTTCGTCTTGGCAGACGAACTAAGGTGGATAATCCGTCAGGACGGATAATCCGTGTGTGTGTATAAATGCACCGACAGACGAACTTGGATGCCGGAATGAACACCTCGTTACAGAAAGCCAGCGGTCTCTCAGCAGTAGGATACAAAATGTGTTCGTATAAACGAAGTACCTGAACAAAGGCAACAGAGCAAAAATGGATAATCCGTCTAGTCTAAACGGGACGAACTATAAGACGAACTAATACTGTGCTTTACAGTTCGTCCCGTATTTATACTGGACGGATAAAACGACCAGACGGATAATTCGTCCACACGGATTATCCGTCTCTAGTATAAATTGGGCCACGAAGTATCTACTTTAGTGCGTCTTCGAAGACGTACTAAACTGGATAGTTCGTCCAGACGAATTATGCGTCTTGTGCCCGTCTTTACACTAGACAAATTTTACAGACGCAGAAAAAATGTTTGCACAAGTTCGTCCAAGACGAATTATGCGTCTCATATAGTTCGTCCCGTTTTTACACTAGACGGAAAACATGAGAGACGTATAATTCGTCTGGACGGATTATGCGTCTCTAGTATAAAAACGGCCAATGCTGTTGTGGTTTTTATCGTAAAATTGGATTCGATCCCTTGACGTCTGAATAGAATTGGCTGACAAGTTCCCGTGCGAATCTGACTTTAGTACAAATTGTTTGTAGTAAAGTCAGACAACAACATTGACAACAACACGAACACACAAGCAAAGGAGAACGTTGCGTGACTGCGTGACGGTCATCTTGGAACAGTGATTCTGTTTTTTCACGAAGTAAACATTACAATATGATTTGAAAGTGTGGAGCTCAGCGAGTCTTCAGTGTCTCTGGCAGTTGGCTTATATTCCATAAATTTCAATTTCAGTAAATTTCGGAAATTCTCTTAATTTCGGAAAACAAACTCCGATTTTCGGGAAAGACAAAGCCAGATGCTCGCAAAAAAAAACCAACATCGATTTTAAAACACAAAAAAACAAAGTCAGATTTTGAAGAAAAAAAAAACAACAAAAACAACTAAGATGCCCCTTAAGAACGTCCATAGCATCCGTAGGCTCCTTAATTTAATGACTAAGTTCCACCATAAATGAAGGACAGATGCCGGTCATTCGAAAATAACAGTACAGCAGAATAAGGACAAAAATTGAAACATACAAAAAAAGAAAATTGGGGAAAAAAAGACACCCCGACTCTCACCCCCCGGCCCCCGACCCCGACCCCTGTCCCGGCCTGGGCGTTTTGGCTACTACTGATTTGAAGCCATCTTTCTAAAGAAAAATGCGCCTGAGCTCTTAGAAATGTGCTATTTGTCAGTCAAGAGGAGCGGCGAGCGAGTGACACGGTTTTGTTCACAAGTGACAATAATGATATCGCCAATCAGAGCGTCGATACGTCGTTCTTCAATAGTGAAAAAAATCGTATGAGCAATCAGCTGACTTCTCTAGCGCGAAGAGACCATTTTTATCTCGATGATTTTTGGCCCGTAATTCTCGGTATATATATATTAATGAAAAGACCTGCAGGACAGCAATCCACAACTGCAAGTTTACCTCCATTCAGTGGAAAGAAACACAAGATATATATAGCGATGTTTCTCGTGACGTCACCCATTGTAATTAATATGCCAAACAGAATCTCTCGAAATCAATGCGATAAATCAGAAGCATACTTTCGTAGTACTGTTGTCTTTCGCTTTAAAATTCTTGTCTTGATGCACGTATAAATTGATCGTTAAAAACATTTGCGCTTAAATAACCCATTTTATTCTGCTTTTAGGAAAAAATCCGTCGAGGAACAGCTCAACTTCTATGTATTACAATGGCAAAAAATGTATCTGACAAGAAACGGTAGAGTCGAAAACGAAGCACCCGCAAACGGAGACCTAAGACCTCGAAAACGAACACCCACTCGAAAAAAACGTACAATTAAGGTTAATTCAAATGTTATTTTTGAAGACTGGTAGTCCTAAGCAGATCTAAGGGGCCGATTACATGAGCCAAGCTGGCCCGGTTAGGCGGGCTGGCTCGTTTAGCCGAGATCCCGGCACGTCTGATAAACACACCAAAAAACAAGTGTGCGATTACTAACCGGGCGGAGATTTTGTATAGGTAATCGCATGGGGCCGAATAAACTTAAGGATTAATATCACGGGTATTTTCAGACGTTGCTGAAGCTCTTAGCTCTTAGAAATGTGCTATTTGTCAGTCAATAGGAGCGGCGAGCGGATCTAAGGGGCCGATTACATGAGCCAAGCTGGTTAACCCTAACCCTAACCCTAACCCTAACTGTGGTTAATTCTCGGATACTGTCGCAAGGTCAGGAACGAATCGTGCATTGACATTCACTAGGCCTAAGAAACTCTTGACTTCTGACACAGTTTGTGGTTCACGAGCTTCATTCACTGCCTTGACTTTTCTTCAGTTGGACCCACCCCTTGTTGTCACAGTACTAGGCCCATAAATGTAAGCTTTGGCATATGAAACACGCATTTGTCTTCATTGAGCGTGAGACCCTTGCCTCTCAACCTGGTCAGCATTTTTTTAGTCCCTCACCATGCTCCGCTGTATCAGAACCATAGACAATAATATCATCTGAGATGTTTGCCGTTCCGCTCCAATCATTCAAAACTTGCTGAAGCACTTGCTGATACTTCTCGGGCGCAGATGTGATACCAAACATCAGTCTCTTGTATCTGAACAGCTTTTTGTGCGTTACAAACCTCGTGATGCTACGGAACTCTTCACTAAGCTCGATTTGATGATATCCCCACTTCAAGTCTAATTTACTGAACACACTGGCTTCTTGCATATCATCTAGGACTTCATCAATTTTGGGAAAAGGATGCCTTTTACGAATGATGGCTTTGTTGGCGCATCTCATGTCCACACATAACCTAACATCACCATTTGGCTTGGGAACCACCACAACAGGGTTTACCCAGGGCGTTGGGCCCTCAACTTGCTCAATGATGTCTTCTCGTGATAATTCATCAATCTTCTTCTCAATCTTTTCCTTTAAGCTGAATGCAGGACGCCGTAAGGGTTGCGCAACTGGCTGGACTTGTTCATCAACGTGTAGTTTCAGTTGAAAGCCTTTCAACTTTCCAATTCCTGTAAAAACATCCTTGAATCTCGTTGTCAGTTTACTGTGATCTACACGTATTACACAATTTAATGGGACTTGAAATTTCAAGACGTCCAACTCAGTGGCTGATTCTCTTCCCAGTAATGGTTCTCCTTGCTCTTTGATAACTGTGACTTCTGCTAACACACTCTTGCTACTTAAACTCAGATCTGCTGTAAAGGTTCCAATCACTTCAAGAGGGTAAGTACACCATAGGCATACAACTTCTTTGTGGGAACAATTGAAGAAGCATTCTCAATCGTACCGCGAATTGGTCAATCGTTTCATCTTCCCCTTGCACCATTTCTCTGAATAAATGCCGCTCATATGGAGTGTTAATTTGTGAGACAAAATGTCTAGTTAAAGCATCTTCGGCCTTCTTATAATCTTTCGCACTCCCAGTGTCGGCCAAAATATGAAAAATATCTTGGCCATCCGGTCCAGCGCAATGCAGAAGAAGACCTCGCCTCTGCACTTTATTTTCGTCCTTACCGGGGACAATAATCAAACCTTTTCTATCCGCATATAACTGAAAACTACGAAACCATCGTTTCCACTCAGTGCCCACGCTACTCGGATCACTGTTGACATCAAACGGTCGAACTCTTCCAATATCCAAATCTCCCTATTCATCGTCAATGAAGACAGTACTCACACCCTAATTATAAAAAGCAACCTAGTCGCCAGGTGTAGAATACCAGGAACAGATTCACCTAAAATCTTTAATCAACGATGAAATGATATATAAAATGGATCATATATGAACTGCGGATATGAAATCAAATGAAGCTATGATCCTCGCAGTTATGAACACAATTTTTGCAATTGCGTAAAGAAGCCTGGAAAATTCAGGACCTCAACGGGGTTTGAACCCGTGACCTCGCAATACCGGCGCGACGCTTTAACAAAATGTCAAACATCGCTCACCGCTCCCGTTTTACACTGCACTCCTCATGTACGACTATCCGAAGTATAGCAACACACTGTTTATGTAACCTACAAGAAACATTCTACAATTACAGCGTCGCAACCGCAAAAACACGTAAGGAAGTCAGAGCAGGTCTGTCATGATCTTTTCTCTAACGAGCCATGACTGATTAATCGTGGAGCTTGTATGACAAGCTCGCAAAGGATTGTTGGGATAATTAATTCACCACGTGTGTAAATTATGAGAAATTATCTCGAGATACGAAATTACCTCGAGATTTAACAAATCGAAAGTGGTTCAGCGTTGTCTGTACTCTTATAGACAACGATATTCGTCGTCACAGTGGTCAAAATGTTGT
>NC_090875.1:16448556-16461056 GCF_036669935.1 Montipora foliosa
GGTTCATTGCGACGTACCGATTTGCTTCAACCAAAAACTGAAATTTCCTAGTGAATTTCAGGGTCATTTTTGCCGCGATCTCGGTATTTGACGTTTTGCCAGAATTCTCAAAAGCTAAAAGTCTTTGGGAAGTTTAATTGATACCATCAATAACAGTTTACCAAAAGGTTTCTCTTGACAAAATATGAAATACGATATTTCAGATTTGGTCCGCGAATTCTCGATCTTTACAGTCAGCTCTTAAGTTATTTGAGATTACAAAAGGTATTAATGTACTTAGTTGTGTAAATTTCATTCCTTAGCAGGGATTTTAAAACAAATGGCTAAAATTTAATGCTGAAAGAATCCTACCTCCCGCTTGTAAAGACAGAGATAAAACTAGTACGATCGTTGTAAGCAATTCCCCGTAAAGGAAGGCCATTTATGACTTGTTGGAACGTTTTCTTGTAGTAATGGCAACTATCGGAACCTCTACAATTTTGATTTCTTATGGCTGTTCACATGGTGCTTAAACTCCTAAATGTGACATCATTAAGCCATTCTTTTGTTTTAGCGCTGACTGCCCATGCCCTTATTTGAATGGATTTTTAATGACGTTAACAACGCGACGTCACCCGGGGAGGGAGGCGGGGGGTTACTTGAGTCAATTTTCGCTGGGTATGTGCCGCTGGCCTCTCAGAACCCCTACTCCTTTATAGTCTATTTTATGGCAAATTATAGACCCCAATTTAGTCACTTTCTGTCTATGCATAAACCTTACATATAGCCTTTTAATTGTAATTTCAAAACGGAATGCAATGCGACTAGTAAATCAATATAAAATATTTAATCAAAGTATACCCCAAGGGGGCATCACGTTTGAAATCGGTCCATAATCGGTATCGAAAAGCGCAAGCCACATGCCTTTCAATACGGCAAATTGCATAAGAATAACTTAAAAGATTTCTATCTCCTAGTACAATTTTTCACTCAGGTTTTTGCCGGGACCAATGAAGTTCTTGAGAGTGTAAAACGATTTTCCCTTTCTCAATTTAATGTTTCGTGATCTCTATTGTTTTTCAATTGGCTCGTTTACGGATAATTATTTTGTAATTCAAACAATGATCTCAACATAATTACCGTTTCCTTTCAGAGCAAAAAAAAAGGGACAAGAACAGTTAAACTACCAAAAGTACAATCTAAGTTAAATCACGATTCGTTTTCCGAGCAGTTCCATACAATTTTTGCAATTACTGTGGCTGATTTTGTGTCATGACCCAATGATCGATTTAGCCATTGTCGGCTGTTACTAGAATATAACTTTTTTGAGTTTCGCTTAGTACACTTCACAAAGATATGACGTGGAGGTTAAGTTTAGAATGGAACTTTAACTTCAGTAGAAAACGTGATCTCTTGATGGTTGTTCAAGTAGTTACTCTGAAACATAGAATGCCGATCTCAAGGTTTGAATATCAATTTTCTCGCCCGTCGAAGTTTTCTTGTTTGATATTGAAATAACTTAGCTACGCGGAAGGGGATTTGTGATTTTTCTAGCCTTAGTTCTATTTTAATCATTACATAACATTGTCCCCGCACTTAAACCGTCAAATCGCCCAATGCAATCACTTGGGAAAAAACTGAGGCCGACGTATTTAAAGTTAACTAACATTAATTAATTACTCCTCTTATCGCTGTCCTTTTTAAGCCGATCGGCCTTACTGTTAGATGTACTGTTAGATGTACTAAATAAAATGTTGCGTGTACACTTGCAAGGTCAAATAAACAATTTTGCGAGAACTATACTTGCTTTTTGTGGCTTTAGAAATAATCTCGGTGATGTCTCTCGTTTGGGGAGGATTTCGTGAGTGATAAGAGGGAAGAAATCGGGTTTTCAACGGAATTAGAACGGGAAATGGCGTGGAGTCAAAGCAAACTAAAGAAAGCAATATTTTCCCTCATCCGGTGACAAAACTGCTCAAGGGGTCTGTGGTTAAAAATTTGCTAAGATCGAAAGTGCTCTTTACCCTTTGTCTTAGTTTGATCAAAACGTGCTAAACCAAAGAGTGTAAGCCAATACATTTTCCTCTATATTGTTTAAGGCGACGAGAATAGATTATCTTTTATAGGTTGGATGATAAAAGATTGAACTCCTACGTCTTACACCCTATATATCTAGTATTATGTTTTAAACCGAGGGGAAAACAAACCGTCAAACAGCCTATGGGATTGTGCTGAGTGCATTAGCAGGAGAAAAAAAAGGATCATTGGATTATTCATCTGCTGCACAACAGAAGCAATTATGCGGTAACTTATCGACCGTTTATACTAGAATTTTCGAGCTGCGTCTATGGTGACGAAGCTTCATATCTAACAAATTGCCGTAACACTGACGCTCCAGTTTCAGCAAGCAAGGAATGTGGGTCAAATTTGGTCACGTCATCATCATGAATGGCGTCAGCTCAAGTTTCCTTGATGCATCTTCGAAATAAGTGCTTGCTTAGTTTGAAGAAAGATAAATTTGATAAAAGAAAGCTGTAGATCATGCAGAAGCAACCTTTCTAAATCCTCCTTCTTGACGTTTTAAAACGCTTGAAAGAGGCGCCGCGAATAACGGCGTGTTCTTCTTCGGATTTCAATCTGTGGCCGAATATCTGACGAATCGCGCTACGTATACGGCATAACAGGGCGGAGTAAGCGGAAGCGGACAATTGCGCCAACAAACTACTGCAGCAGACAAGTAAACATTTTTGCTGATTATTATTAATTTTTTCATTGTTTGTGAAAATTTATGACTCAAAGAAGACCAAATGAAAGATCAAAAAATTACGTTAGACCATCTCCGGCTAGCTAGTGTCAGGGCAAACAACTAGGCTTAAATTATCAATCATTTAAGAATTCATATAAGAAAGCATTTACTGTCGACGCAAAAAATTTACAGAAAGAATATCATGTACAAATAGTTTTGCTATTATTAGCTCAGTGGTGCTTTTTCCCTTTTTCCGTAACTTAGTCACCCCTTAGGAGGGATCCATCTAGAACAAAAAATGGTTACCTCCAATTATTGTCTATTTTCCGTTTATTTTTTAAAGCAAAACTAGTTACCGTAAAAGTTCAGTCCGCTTGCCTGAAAACCAACGGTGTCCATGCTAAATAAGAATTTGACATTTAAATAGCTTTACACCCTTTCGAACTTCCCCTTTATTTGGTACACAAAGTCAAACTCTGAACTAAAAGAGAACAAAATCGCAGTTAACTAGTAAAGAGCTCCAGCTACCATTTTGGAGGGAAACATCTTGAAGATTTGATACTGAAAACTCAGTATAAATATAGATGGTTTTGTTACTTGTAGAACCAAGATCACCTTTTTCCAAAAGAGGTGCGACTATTTACTAGTGGGTTGTGGAGCATTCACATTCTTAGCGTCTCTAACTTAATTTCCAGTTTTTATGCACAACCTAATTCGATTAAAATCTTCTACTGAAGTGGAAATCATTGTGAGGCTAACCATGCACGCGGGGCCTTTCAACCCTTCCGGAAAGGTAGTCATCAGTAATCCGGTGAGCTATCTTCAAAAACTTCAACTTCAAGCTCCTTTTATAGTTCTAAATACCACCGCAAAGTCTAGTGTTAGGCCACGGAACCCAGCTAATAACCTGACTTTAAGTCGATTATACACAATTTTGCCGTGATTCAGTCATGAGGCAAGATGTAGCCAATATGTTGGCGGAGACGAATGCCCCGGCCGTTTTCTTTCAAGGCGAGATCAGTGTTTTAAAGGCGAACCACATGAACGTGGACACTCGTGGAAGAATGGCCATCAAAGTGAAGGCTCTTCTAAAAGTCGTTTGGATGGCCATGAATATAGCGGCGATCTGCAGTCAACCAGCCTCGGAGGCTGATGTTTTTAAGACTTTTCGCCTCAGCATTAACATTACTATTCGCTGTAGACTTCGCCTTGACATGATGCTGATAAAATTCACATGCATGCGCTGTTCATTTTCTCTGGGTTAAGAGTGATAGGAGAACAAGAGATCTTTTGTCAAAGCAAAACGTTTCTAAAACAATTGAAAGTGCACGTATGACAATTTTGTTTCTCTTTTGAGCCCACTCCCACCCCCTTAAATACCAAAAGTTCAAAGAAAGGATTTTGATACAACAACGATTCTAGTGCGCTACTCTTCTATTAAAAGAAAAAAAGAAGTTTAAGAACAAGGAAATTGCTTTGGTCAAGATTAATTAGCGGTCATTTGCGAGTTAAAAACACCGAAAAACGGAGTACTTTTTGTTGATGATAGGCAAAACGTAGTCGAAACAATTGTGTCTGCTGTCATCTACAGAATAAATTGTTTTATGCGCAATTTGGAGCCGGCAATTATTGCCCTTATTGTAATGACGGCTGTTTCTACCCAATGTAGTCGTCTTACATCTAGACTCGCGACAGTATCACGTCTCACTTAATTTAGCATCTCTCAAAACACTAGGCTCGATTACCAGCCGCTGTTTCGGGAAATGAGCCAGCGCTCACTCCCGAAATCTCGGCTGGACGCGTGAGGTGACCCATTGTTAATCTACGCCAATCAGAAACTCGCCTGCACAAATCCGTCTGGCATAAATTATATGTTTTGGCTGCGAAGGTATTCTTTGACCCGGCCTGTTCGAGGTTTACAGTGATTTAAGATAGGAAACATCCAAGATTGCGACAACGAAAAGTGTTCGAGAAGCTGGAGAATGGGAATTGTGTCGTTTTCTACCGTCTGAGTTCGCAAACTTCACTGATTTTCCAGTTGGCGCCAAGGTCAAAATACGGTTTTCAAATCCATTGCTATTGCAATTTTCTCCTCATACTTCGCTAATGTAAGAGCAAGTAAAATTCCTCAAGATAAATTGAAAGTACTGCTGAGTTTATTGCTGGCAAAACGAGGGGGCCGATGAGGTCGACTGAGAGCTAAAGCAGCCGAAGATTTCGCTGATGATTCGCCGGTTGAATTCAAACTCACATCGATCATTTAACCACAAACGCAAGCTCGTATCATCTGGAAACTTTGCACAGACGTTTTAAGCACTGTTATGTAATTTCTGTTTTCTTAAAATCAGTGTTTTTGGGGTGTCTAATGCTATTTCCCCGCAACTATTAACTTCGCGTAAATTATATTTTGAATTTACGTCACAGACACAATCTATCGCTCACGCGTCCAGCCGTCTCTTCTAGGGGAGGATACCCGAACTCGAGTGAGCGGCGGAAATCGAGCCTATCAAAATACCGTCTAAGTTGCAAATGTTACTTGTGTCCTCTATCACCGAGTGCACATAAGCAGTAATATTGATGTAATTCCGCCTGTTTATATTCAACTTATGCTCTTCTGGAAGACTTCCAGACTTGCTTGCCCTTTAATTACAGTCACGGATGAATTAGATGTTAGCGCCGGAAACGACCACCATATATATGCGTGCATACCAGTGTAAAACTAGAATCGTAGAAAATATAGCTTGTATATTTATAATTTAGTTATTGATGCGATGCCACACGCCTGAGAGAGTTGACGCTATTTTCAAGCCCAGTTCTCTTTTTAGCACCTACTTGGGAAATCTACCACGCAAGGTTCGAAGCGTCTGTTTACGCATTTTATGCATCCTTCTACGTTGCCTTTAGTTCAGAAAAAGAAAGATCCTAGGAAAACACAGGAATTTCCATTGTCCAAAATCTTAATCTCAGTTTTTTTCTCTCCAATTTACTCTCGCTTGGATTTGAAAATTGTGTCTTGGCTGGGTTTCCTTTTAGATTGTGTTTTGCAGGCATACATCTTTCAAAGCGCCGGTACTATTTTCATGGTATCCAACCACAATGAAAGAGGAAGTACTTCCCATAAATATAAGTTACTCATTGTGTGTGCCATTGGACGTCAGCAGAAAAAGGACCGTGTCCATGAATTATTCTTGACGAAAATTTTTACTTGGAAATAACTTATTACACATGTGCATAGGAAAATAAAAGATCTGTCGGCATTCTACTTTATAAAAAAGCCAGTTCTGTCTCGGTCTTGTATAATTGTAGCCTCGTTTATCACGTTTCTTCAAATATTAATTGAATTTCAGAAAGCTGATCAACTTAGCCTTCTATATAATCTCAATCGTATTTTCTTGCTTTTCACTTGTTTTGTTTTAAAAAGGATTACTTCCAATTGTTTCAAAATAGTGCCGCTTATCCCTGTTTAGGAGCCAAAATTATCATCACAATATTGGGAAATGGGTTTCTTGCGCACTTCCTAGCTGACCGAATTTAAGGCAGTTTGCCATGCGTTTCGAAGGGCGTCTGACAGTATTTCCATTACTGTTTTAACCAAATTAAGATAACTCAATCTCGAATTGATTGCCCCAAGTTTCAATTAAGTACTTTATCCAGTGAGCTAGCACTTGGGTGGTCGTTTGCTCGTTTTATATACATAGATAGATAAACCTTTATCACCGCGGTTTTTCTATATCTGAGCTATTTTAGTCACCCAGAACTCGTAAAGTTGTATTTTGGAGGAGTCTGAAGCTCGAATACTACTAATGTTGGCAAATACAAGTAAATGACAGAGCGGTCTGGGAACGCCGGAAATTGTATTTGCGAATAGCACTTCAATTAATCATATTACGCTCGATGAAAGTTCACAAAAATAGTCTAAGACTAAGAAGAGCTAATACAGTGGGGGAAAAAATGTTCAATTTACGTTTATATTGTTGAATCGATCAATTCAATGCAATCCTCCTTACTGATTGCTTCTATAATAATAATAACAATAGGAAAGTTTCATTCCACCGTCATCGCAAGAATGAGTTTACAAGGAAAAGAGATAAAAATACATACAAGGATTTATGTAAGCAGGGACTGGGTAACAATAATCTATGTAACATCAATTTAAAAACAATTCGTAAAAAAATAAAATTACAAGTAGATTTGTATTTATATATAAACAATTCAAAAATATGTATAACTATATAATGTAAACTAATTATTAAGTTTAAGATTTTTCTCGGAAAGAAACTACGACACAGTCTTTCAGTTCTGCATTTAGGTATTGCATAGTTCCTGCGTTTCTCTTTTGATAATAATGCATACACTCCCTTGTCCTGGGGGAATGTTTAAAGAGTGGACCTCCTATTGACATCTTTCCAAGTGTGTTTACGCAGACTTCACTTCGTCTTACATCTAATCTAGGAAGGGCTTCAAAGTAAGAAAGCGCAGGTGCGATGATTTTAAGAGCACGTTTCCGTATGTGCGTTCTACCTCTTGTGAGAGGTAAGAGGGTAGGGCGTGATGCCATACTACACAGCAATATTCAAGTACAGATCGTATGAGTGATATAGATAGTAATTATAGTAATTAGGTCTTTGGTCTCAACTCCCCCTCTCCGAAGTACTTGGAGTATATGAAGTCATTTAGAGGCCTTGGTAAAAATAGCTTAAAAGTGATTGTTCTATTTTAAGTTATTCTCTATCACTAGACCAAGTACTTTATGAGAAGTGACAAGTTCCAGCGATTGATCATCTATCTTCAATTGAGGTAGTTCCGGAGTTTCCTTAGTAGGAAGCATATCCGCATTCAGTAGCGTTGAGTTTCATCCAATTACTGGAGCTCCAACAGACGACGGTATCGAGACTAGTTTGGTTGAGTTACTGTTCCTTACAAGCCCTTCCGACAAAAACACATCGTGACTTCCAAGTACAGCATTCGGGTGCACAGATATTCAAGTTGTTGAACATTACCAAAAACAATATTATTTTGTCCCCCGGGGAACGCCAGCTGTTATCGGAAGCCAGTCGAAGATCGAGTCAGTTAGCTTAATTAACGCGTTGTCGACGTTTTTTAGAAAGCTTATAATTCACGGTATTAAGGACTTGCGAACTTTCAAGTCTACACGCTTTTCCATTAGTACATTGTATCCGATGCGATCAAAAGCTTTGAAGAAGTCTAGAAAGCAAAGGCGAAGGTGTCGTCCAAGTGAATCAAGGTACGAGAGCCAAGTCACGGTGAATCATGTCTAGTAAGCAATACGTTATAGAGGTTCCTTTTAGACATCCAAACTGATTTGGGTCGATTTTATCCTTAACATCATTCATGAACTATGTAACTACGAAGTCAAGGAAAAGTACGCCTGATCGCAGGTTAACGCACGAGCAGAGCGATTGTTCATTACTGCGCCTTTCATTAACATGCGGACTCCAAAATTCAAAGCTCAATCGACAAATGCGCTTTTCGCTACCGTCAATCAAATGCTCGGCGGCTCCTCCCAGCTTCCAACTATATTGTCTGAACTGTGCTCAACGATTTGATTTGATTACTGCGCGCTCGACAATAGTCGGAGGCTTGAAGGAGCCGCCGAACATTTGATTGACGGTAGCGAAAAACGCATTTGTTGGTTGACCTTTGAATTTAAGAGTCCGCGTGTTATTGAAAGGTGCAGTAAACAAATCTATATTTTGAGTCGTTCTCACTGTCATTGCCGTCCTCGTTGCTTAAAGCTCTTTAAAAGACTATGTGCTCGTTGGAAAACGGTCCTTGAAGAAAACCGGAAATTGGATATCGTCAGTTTCTTCAGATGTTTCGTCTCTCAAGTTGACATTACAACTTCTTCTTTCGGTTCCACATTCAGTCACACTTTCGCTGGTCTGAGTTTTGAGGCTATTGTAGCATCATTTCCATATAAACTACTACTTATAGCATCACGCGTTTCAAAGACGGTGCCGCTGTGTTGTCGTTAGACTTTCGAAAAATCCTTCGTCTAGATACGCCCGGAACGAAGGACTTTTCATACTTGATTGGCGCCAATTTTAGCGACCCAAAAACGGGTCGCTGAGTTAGGCCAATCAGAGTAGTCGTCGTGCACCCCAGGGAATAGAGTTGTCAATCAAAATTTGCCACACGCAGTGAAGCGTGACTTTCAACATGCCACTATCTGAGGGAAATAATTCAAGAATATCTGTCTTGCATAGATCTGTTTGTGTCTGCTCCAAACGGAGCTGGGAAAAGTCTGACCTTTGGACTAGTCCCGTACGCTTTTGGTCGTTTACTTGGAGAGGATTGCAATGCTATCGTCTTCGTAATTGTTCCACTGATTTCACTCACGAAAGATTTGGTCTCTAGCCGCAATTGTCATCATATGTAGGAGACAACCATTTAAAATCTTAAATATAAACTGGTGTTTGGAAGTCCCGAGGCGATTCTCAACGACTATCGACACGTTTTTCATCGAATCGAACAAAAAAAATTGAACTGAATGTGTATTCATCGACGAGAGTCATCGCATCGCTAAATGGTAAGCTTAAGTTTCACAAAGATGTATCTTTAAATCCCGGTCTAGGTCGTCTCCTACACCTGAAGCCTACCTGATCTTTCATGAGTGAAATCAATTGACTTTCTTGACGATTCGAAGCTTTCCCTTACTTGCTAATCTTTCGAATGAGTGTTTCGTTTCTATAAGCAGAAATCACGGCACAAGTTTTGGTCCAAAAAATACCACTGGAGATCTCCTTTCCAAGCGGCGACTCGAGATTGAAAAACGGTTTCGTTTTATTTCATCTTTGTTTCTGATCACAAAGTCAACAAATTTCCTCTCTCGATTTCGTAGACACAAACATGTTGGACTGTTTTCGTCGGATTGCGCCATCAAGTGCAGGCCTTGCGAATGACGTCATCCCCTTTTTGGTTCGAGACGCAAATGAAAACCTTGCAAACGAGACAAGTCGACCTCTCGCGACTTCGTCGCTCGCTCATCCACTTCGCGTACGAAAAATCACGATTCGCTCGCCAAAACATTTTCTTCTGGGATAATCGTGCGGTCGACTTGTGACAAGTCTATGTTGTCATTCGATGACAAAGAACTTCGTCGTGACATTTATCACAGAAAAAAAAAGGCTTCTGAAGACATTCCGCCCTTCTCGTCCACATAGAACACCAACCAAAAACCAACATTTGACTTGATTTACTATCATTGTTCATTTCAGTTTACAGTGTCCCCAATTAGCGCTCCAGCGCTAGAACGACTAGACACTTAAATAAAGTTCCGTTCCTTTTCCTTATAGGACGACAGCCTCGTTCACGCAACGAGTTTCCGTATTGATGACGTTGTATACCATCATGCTCCACGACCAAGTGTGCCCACTGTGACGTATGCCCGCTCTTTTCGAATTTCTACTGGCTTTCTCAGGCGGCTAAGGCTGAATCTCTGTTAATTGGCGTTCATTCCTATTTTCAGCTTACTTGCGACAAGAAAACTTAGGTAAGTGTCTTTGTTTATATTTATTATTGAATTATTCCAGAAAATCTGTACTCACGATGCTCGACTGGCTTTTATACGGAGCCCGGAAAGTGCCATGGTCATCAATATTTTTTATAGCGTTCAGTCAAGTTTTTTGTCGAGTTTCTTGTCCACTTTTCTGTCGGCTTTGTTTTGGCCGACTTTTTTGTGGACTTCCTTGACAACATTTTTTTGTAGAGTTTTGTGTCGAGTTTTATGTCGACTTTTGTGTCGAGTTTTTTGCCGAGTTTTTAGTCGACCTTTGTGTCGAGATTTTTGTCGACTTTTGTGTGGAGTTTTTTGACGAGTTTTGCCCGTGGCCTCATGATTATCTGAAGTGACGATCAAGATGGCGAAAGAATTTTTAAAATTTTAAAATTTTTAAGAGTGAACTAGTGAGCAGCACGTCTGCGAACTCTAAGAGTTGTAAAACGATGTATTTTATCCTACGCGTCAGGGATATATATATATATATTTCGCCATCTTGACCATCACTTCAGATAATCATGAACCCGCGGGAAAAACTCGACAAAAAAACTCGACACAAAAGTCGACAAAAATCTCGACACAAAAGTCGACTAAAAACTCGGCAAAAAACTCGACACAAAAGTCGACATAAAACTCGACGCAAAACTCTACAAAAAATGTTGTCAAGAAAGTCGACAGAAAAGTGGACAAGAAACTCCACAAAAAAAACTCGACTGAACGCTATAAAAAAAGAATGATGACCATGGCACTTACTGGGCTCCGTACTTTTAATATGGTGAACTTGATTGTGTTATGAAAGCTGTTGCGAGATCGCTGAACGTTGCTTGCTTAACGAAGTTATTTTGTTTTGTTATTTGTTAAGAAAAAAGAAATATGGACGCAAGGAAGATTTTGCGAAAGCACAGTCTTTCTTTCTTATTTAATCAGACTATTAAGTTGTGGAAGACGACAAGGTAAGTCTTAAATCCTTCTTTCATTATATTAAAGTTTAAGTTTAAACATAAATAGACCTTTTTCGTTTGTACATTTTGTTTTGCCAATACAGATTGAGATAATACTCAGGACCTTTGGTCCTTTGTTTTTGTTTTTGTGATTGTTTTGAAATCAACCTAAAACAGCTTGAAAGGCAATACATACACATGTAATAATATTCTAAAATAGTTTGAAACTAGTAACCCTGACAGATATTTGGCTTTATCCTAGTAGCTTATTGTCAAAGAAGCTTAATTTTGCTTGTGTAATTTTAGAGGTGTAGGGTGGATATTCAGGTAGACTGGGCTTATAATGCATTGCATATGTTTGTACTGGAGGAGAAACATTGCTAATAAAGCATGGTTTATCATAAATTTTGTCTTTTCAGATTTAAGTTGACAAGTCAGAGATGTGAATTCAAAAAAAGGTGATGATGATAAAAGTTATTGTAAATTGCACCATTTTTAGGGAACAACCTGAAAACGTTGAACACCTGGCCCCAGTTGTCCAAACGATGGATAGCGTTATCCGCGGATAAATCATTATCCACTGGATAACTCAATTGGTTTCATTGGGTTTTGCGAGTGTTTATCCGCTGGATAGTGATTTATCCGGTGGATAGCACCATCCATCCTTTGAACAACTGAGGCCAGAACATACAGACTGTATCCTTAGAATATGAAATGGCAGCGACCACAAATTACATGTACTCTTGCCTTTTTATCTCGCAACTGATTGGTCAAGAGTCCCAACACATTAGACATTCCAGAAATAATTATGATCTTCATGGTTTTCCAGGTTTGCTTGTAACATCTGTTGCTGTCAACATTTTTATGGCCACTGTGTTAGCCCATGTAACCATCAGAATTTCAAACCCACTTGGGGTTTGTTTTCATGCCAAAGACTGAAGATAATTATTTTGTATTATTTATTCCTCAGATTGCTAAAGAGGTGAGGTTGGAAGAACATGAATATAAGGTAAATTTTTGTTTGTCACATGGCAATAAAACTCAGTCATTAATTAAGGCTGATCTATTTCCAGCCACGAATTAGTAAAACAGCAGGTTAGGCCATTAGCATTATGTGAGAAAATCCATTTTTATTATTTTGTTTGCATGTACAGACACTGCCACCATACAGTATGTATGCTAGCCATAATATGTATTGGCAAGGGAAAGAGAAATCTCTTTAACCCTTTCACTCCTGAGGGGTTCCCCATTGACGAGTAAAATGGCATTAGAAAATACAATCTATAAGTGTCACTTTTGGGCATGAAAGGGTTAA
>NC_090875.1:16471056-16476056 GCF_036669935.1 Montipora foliosa
CTAGATTAAGCTTACATCATTGTATAACATTCCTTAACCCAATATAATTGTTGTTGTTTCAAGAGGGTTTAACTGTTTTAATCTGGCTGTACTTAAAAGAGGACGGTCTGTTGTACCGAAACTTAATACATGTACTTTATTTTCATACATATAATACTTTTATTTCATAGCCGGTGAAGAAATCTGCCCAAAGAAGCACAAACAAAATTAATCCTCATCAGCATATGAAGAAGAACGACTAGAACGAATTGAGTAAAGTGACCTTGAGATGTTAAAAAATGAAATGGTAAGTTAACACAGGTTTAAATGAAAAAAAGACAATATTAATGACAACACATCTGCTGCTTTTTGTGATTGTTTTGATATTATGAAACTCCAAAGCATTAGCCACGCATGGAGAAAAAACATTATCATCCACGGTTGTTCTTCCCATTTTTGTGTACCATTAAAGTTAATGACATGCACATTACAAGTACTGTAATTGCTGTACATTATTATTATTGTAAGAAATAATAAAAAAAAGGCTCAATTGAACAAAAATACACTAGAAGCTGCACATACTGTACAGATACAGGCTAATGCATGAGCTACACATGTATGAAGTTCTTTTCATCCAGTGGCTAACCTGGGAGTGATGTGCATTTAATTCTCATTTTTATTGTAATCATAATTATACAACTGTAGATACTGATGAAATATCAGGATTTTTCCCTTTACTAAAAAAATCATCGCTTCACTGCACGCCGTGAACATATCACTTTTACATGTATCTTTCACATGTGAGAATATAAGTGTCGTCATGGTAACAAACATGATTAGCCAATAAAAGGAGTGCTTCCTCTAAATTGTAAGGTACTTTTGTGCTCTAATATAATTATTCTCTACTACGTGAACATTTTTATTGCAAATTTTACATTATTATGATTTGTTATTAATACCTTTCATATCTTGTTTCATGTTACACAGCATTCGTTAGGGGTTGGCGACTACGTTTTCGTCATTTCGAAAATGAGTAAGACACGTTTTAAATCTTGACATTTCATTAATATCTATATAATAAACTGAACATTACATGGCCACTTCGCGATATGAATTTTGTCCTCGAGTGCTCCAAGTATCTCTCACTCGTTTGTGAGATACTTTCAGCACTCGAAGATAAAATTTGTATCCCCGCACGGCCATGTAATATCCTCTATGTATTGTACAATGAACTGGAGATTGTGTCTAGATTACAGGAAGGCATCATTTTATTCTAACTTTATTTCTTTGTTCTTGTTTTCTTTCAGATACCCACAAACGTTAACATGGCAATCATCATGGGCTTTTTTTTTTATCTGAAAGCCAACAAAGTTACTGATCCCTAGACAATTAACAATAAAAACAAGAACTTCTCTCGTTTCCAATCTACGAAAAAAACTGACCACCTGTACTAAGCAATCAGTTAAATTATTAATTATTAAATGATACAATTGGAATTAGTGTTTCTTGGTTGCAGTCAAATTACTCGAGGATTTTACATAACTTTGGCAGAATTAAATTCAGCTCATCGCAAAGAAGACTTCAGTGGAGGTCGTCAAATAAAACTTAGCCGCGATGAGGTACAAGACAAGTTCATTATTTATCTGTTTTCGATTTTGTCAACCACGGATTAGATTGATCTACCCACGGAGGTCAAAACGTGTAAAAGGATAAATGTAAACATTGTAACATTCGTACCGCCATGGAAAGCAGTAGTCGGCTGTTCAAAATATAACGGAAGTAAACACGAATTGCTTAGACCATTGATTTCTTTACATCAGTGAAGATGTAAGTTGTACGTTCTCAAATGTTCTACAGTGTTCTAGCAAAATGCGTGACACATCAGCAAGCCGATCAGCTCCGATATAAATTGTGTAGACGGGGCCCAGTATTGATTAAAAAGATGAACTTTTTACTGTGTCTTTATGCCGGCAAGGTGTAACATTTAAAAATGGAAGACATATATGTTGAATAGGAATAATGTTAACAAATAAAATCCCAAATAAACACAGTGAATGCAAACGAGTGGCGAAACGGATCTATTGTCATGTGAGACGTGAAATGTCCTTACTCAAGATCTCGCAAGTTATGAATGTAGATGTAGATATGTGCAAGTTTAGACGAGGCAACTATTCATCAATGACAGTTTATAATTGAAAAGGTCATGAGAGGGAATTAGAGACCTTCTTACAGTGCAAATTAAGAATACATCTCGATAGACATTCTTTATTCTTCCAAAATGATATGCTGTAGAATAGTTGTCTAAAGTAAGGCTTGTTTGATACCTTTTTACCTTGTTGTGTAAAATATTTTAAACGAAATTCCTAGATATCTGTAAGATCATGAAAAGCCAGAAGAAACCGTCTCTCAGGCTGATGGCCTTAGTTTGAGGAGGATTTTAACGTGCACTGGGCTAAATCTGGAGGCGACCTGAGCGTTTGGAGTGAATTTACGGCTGGCTTCTTCAATGGTATGCGAGACCGCCACCAACAAGTAATCAACCTTGGGGAATTATATATGTGAGGGAGAAAATGTAGAACTAAAACTCCCTAGAATCGCGCTGAAACGGCCAGAAATACTAAGAACATACCATAAATACGACAAGGAGACAAGGTGAGAAATTCTGGTGTATTTTTATTTCTATTTTAATGCCCTAAATAACGATCGCTAAATTCCCGATACAAACCCCTACGTAACGCAACAACGATACTCCGTGAGCTTGGGCTACCTATGCTCCCTGACAAGGATAAAAAGTATCCTATTCATCTCCCTTGTCTTCCTCCTCCTCCTCTTCATCATCATCGTCGTCATGATCATCATCAACATTATCAAAGTCCGATGACTCATGCATGACCATCGTCATCAGGCCATTATCACACCTTCCATCATCTTCAGCATCATTGCAGCTGCGGAAATCGGCAGCTGCGGAAATCGGTACATTTAAGTACCGCCGCGCGACATTGACATCTATTAGTAGAACAATGCTCCTTAATTAGATGGAGGATTGCATTGGTCTGTAACGATGGAAATAAGTGTCTTAAGCTGGTACAGCAGGCAGACTAATTTCTCAATTCCGGCAGCGGTCTTTGCTGTTGGTTGCGCGATTTCACCTAGATCTGCAAGTGCGCTAGTGTTATCAGCTTCTGGGAATGCTTTCCAACAAAATAGCTTCCGAAAGAGATAAATGATCCTCGCGTTTATCTGGACAATTTAAGCAATTGTCTCATATTGACACCTGAAAAATTCAGGTGGCTCCAAGGGCATTCGAGCCTATGACCTCGGCGATGCCGATGCAATCAATGCTCTACCTCTCCGGCAGTTGATCGATTTCGATGTTGACTGAGCCGAGAGCAATCGAGGCCGGTGTTGCGCATTGCACGTTCTTAGGTGTGCAGTTAGTCCAGCCTTGGATCTACGCAAGCGTTTTCACCTAGTGCACTTTACGGAAAGCAGTTGTTGAAATAGACCATTACCTCTATGTTTTATGACTTCAGCTGGTATGCCATCCAGACCAGGCGCTTTACCAATGTTAGCAGCTTTTACAGCTTTCCATCATTCAAATGCATCATTGTCTCTCGAGCGGTTAGGTGGTCGGTTGCATTATTGTCTACGTTGCCCTCTTGATTCAGCAGTCGGTGAAAATGCTCTTTCCAACTGTCTGATATTTCTTTCATGTATGTAAATAGCTGAGTTCCATCTGCATTCTTAACTGGGGCAACAGTGTTCGTTTTGGAGCCGTACACAGTTTTAAGCGCGGAGTACAGTCCCTGTGAGTTCCTACACTCTCCAAACTTTTCAATTTCTTCCTCTTTCTTATTCCACCAGTTGTCTGTCATTATTCTTATTAGCGGGTCAATTTGTTGGTCTTATTCGTTCCGTGAAGGGAATGTATATTTGAAGTGTGGGTTATAGACGAAAGTGAGAAGTGATCAAGTGAAAAATGTTATTTCACCCGCAAAGCGTCCTGTTATATCAGCTCCACTCTACGCATGGAATCTAGGAACCGCCGCAGTTTTGCAAGTCCAAGAGCAAGAAAAATAGGGTTGAGATGTACCTTTCTATAATGCTTCCTCTTCCTAGTCACATCTGAAAACGTGTTCTCAAAGTGTATGCATCTTCGACGTGGGGTGGTATCCCCGAATACCTCGTTGAAGATCTGCAGCGTGTGCAGAATTGCAGCCTTTCACTTGTTGGCACTATGAAGGCTAGCCTTCCTAACCTTTAAGACCGCAGAAATGCACCTTCTAGGTGCGAACTCGAGAGAATTTTAAGGGATAAGAACCATCCCAATTACTCACTGATATGAATGATCAGTAGCCCCTACTCCAGTGACGAATCGCGTTAAACCCGAAGATACCACATTCTAGGACTGATAGGCACATGAAGTCCTTTGCGCTAAGGTCAAGTCGCATTTTAAACAATAGATTATGTTCTCGTGGGCTTTTATTATGCGAAACCGTAAGTATTTAAATTGGACATTGCCTCCTATATTTTTCATGTTTTTATTTTATTATCGTAAATTCACCGTACTTTTTAATTTAATGATGGATTAAGAAATAAAGCTATTATTATTTCTGGGAATTGCCTGAGGGACACTACAAAAACGTGCATGTCGGTGTCAGGTTAGATGTTGATAGTAGTGACTCCCGAGTTTGAAGCATCAACAGCATGCAGCAACCATTTTGTATCAGCCCCCTTACGGTTTCTCTCGAGGTACAGCTGTACACCAGATCTCTACTGGTTGCTTAACAGGGATGGCCCCAAGCTGCTATCCGATGCAATCTTCCATCTAAGTAAGGGGCAATGTTCCACTAATAGATGTCAATATCACGAAGCGGAACTTAAATGTACCGATCTCATGATTATCATGGCGACGATGATGATGAAAAGGAAGAGAAGGAGGAGGAAGACGAGGGAGATGAATAGGATACATTTTATCTTTGTCAGGGAGTTGTGATAAAACGGCATTTGTCGGATTGAAA
>NC_090875.1:16481056-16483667 GCF_036669935.1 Montipora foliosa
TTCAATTAGCGTTTCCTTTCTCAAACACTGAGCAAGAATACCCATCGATCAGTAAAAAACAATGTCAGGCTTAGCCACTTTGGCATAAATACACTATTTTTACCTCGTTTCCATGATACAGTGGTCATTGTCACCACCTGTAATGAAGTTAATCTGGGTCCGGGTATTCACTACATACACAGTCGAACATCATGAGAATCGCAATGTAAGGCCGATGTGAGAAGGACAAACTTCTCTCTGTTCTTTTCTTTAGCGCTAAATTAACCATAAACCACTCACTGTACTTTTGCAGGCCCGAGTATAGGCTACTTATAGCCTCTTGTTCATGTAAGGTTCTCGAATTTCACTTGTACCCATCCTCCTGCAATTTAATACTTTCCCGATACCTTTAGCGTTTTCTTGCAGGGTAATTTAAAAGCTGCAACACTCAAACTTTGCTCTCCATTCCTCCACTATTTGCTAAAAGCTGAAAATCAACAGATTGTGTTTTCAGTCCCCCATTATTGATTTCCAAAGGGGGTTCGTTCGAACCTCTCGAACCCCCTCTCCTACGCACCTGAAACAAAGCTTGGAATGCATTGAATTCTGTTGTTTGCCGATAAGAACCATTTTCGGAGCCAGGCCTTAGCTAGAAGCAAAGAAAGGTGCGTCATTGTGCCCAAAATTCGGAATTCCCGCGACCGAGCAAACTTTTCCGATATGGAGACTGGAAAATGGGGACATTTTGTTGGTCGAATTTGAGGTAAAAATTTCCAAGCATGTTTCGATAGTGACAAAAACAATAAAATTCGTTTCCTTCATATTAAAGGACATTTCGTTTGAAGATAGGTCAATTAAGGTCAAACAAATAAATACGGAAATAACTAATTTGGCTTGAAAAACGGCAAAAAATAGTCTCTGCAAAAGTAATGTCTTGCAGAGACTATTTTACTCCATTTTCCTTCAGTTAATCTAAGTGAACGTATACTGAAGCATTCCAAAAATAATGACAGAGGCAGGGTCAACATTTTCATCTATCTCGACAGAATGCAGCAATTCCAAGTTCAGATGTTTTCAAATGTCTCATTTTATTACATATTATAATTGAGTCATCCAACGGTTTCATACAAATGTTCAGACCCTCTTCTGCAAGGCCTGAGAGGGATATGACCAGACAGCCCCGATGTTGCGTGAACCTCGCCAGGAAATGAATAGTCTCGGACACCTTCCTCATGGCTACTGGTCGACCCGTTACGGGGCGGGGTGACCCGTGCCTCATCTTCGTCCTCATCTGCTACTGAAAAATGAGTGATGCCATGTTGGTTGGAAAAACCGTCTTCAGTGAAGTGAGCTACCACCTGCATCAAAAAGGCAGAGTGAAATGAAAATGTGGAAAGAAAAGTTTCAATTCACTGTTATTTTATCGAAGAGAGCTCATTTAGGCTCAAAAAAATTCCACTATGAGGTGATAGCAGAGAAAGTTACTGGCCATCATCTGTTGACAGTAGAGAGAAAAAAAGCGAATCCTTAAAATATAAATAAATGAACTCACAAAAATAAATAAAGACATAAATAAATCATTTAATTAGTGAGGTAGTCCTATGATTTCTATTGCAATTTGGAATAAATAAGCACGAGTAATTTTTTTCAAGGAAAGACAAAATTGCACGAGACCGTAGTGTGAGTGCAATTTGTAGTCTTTGAAAATAATTACAATGATATACATTCAAAAATGTCACCTTCTTTGCGCTAATTTCAACTATTTGGCTGATTTCACTTCACTGCACTCTGTTTGGGGTTAATTGGCGTGCTCTCAGCCAATCAACACGCTGAACGTTTTGCATGTATTTATTAATTGATGAACAAATAAGCACATATTCTCGTAAACACTGTTCCCTCAATATATGGCGAAGCTCCTATATGCCCCATATAAGCTACCTACAACCCACAATTCATCAATTCGCCCTGACAAAGGGTAACTCTCGAAATGTCAGCTCACAAATCAATTATCTCCTTCCAGCCCATGACTAGGAGCGAACAACTCCCATACTAAGCCTGTGTCACGGCATTTTTACAGACTGATTTATTTTTAGACTACATTTGCCACAAAGAAAACAAAGACAGTTCTGGTTTGGTGACGCTATGACGTCAAGTGAGCTTCTTGTGATTGGCCATGAGTCCCATTTGCGGGAATACAATCTAAAAATAAATCGGTATGTAAAAACGCCGTGGCAGAAATATGGGGCTGTTGTTCACTAGTCACGGTAGGGCTCTTGCTCTTTCTTAAAGGTGGTTAATACAACCAAGTTTTTCGTTTCTTTTGGGTGAAGGTAGCTATCTGATGGTATAAAATTTTAGCTAGATTTTCTCTGAGATTATTCTGCTAGGTTTTCAGATTATTATTCTTCTGCTCGTATATTTGCTGACAGGTGGACAGGTCATCTACGTCTGCTCTACAAATAACATTAGTTTTCTCATTTGGTTCGTCGTTACTGTCGCTGGAGCAAAATGAATGATGATTTATTTTCTTGTGTTCAAACTTTTATAAGGGAAACTAGGAGACTCTGAGTTCCAAATATTTACTAATTCACATATGTCCAGTAATGGCCTTAGGAAAGAAAGAAAGAAAGAA